>NC_052151.1:198978855-199125119 GCF_902713615.1 Scyliorhinus canicula
GCGCAGGGTGCATGAGGAACCAGAGCATGTGGCTGTCAAAGAGGTCGGTGTGACGCAGGCAATCCTCGTCTCTCTCCCTCTTATTCTTCTTAATGACCTTCAGCAACATTTTCAGGGGGTGGGGAGGGGGGAAGAACGGGAGACAGTTAACCGCAAGAACAAACTCGACAAACTCTACATGATCTGGATGGGTTTCCTGACCCCACAGAGGCTCATCCCTCGCCTTCATGCGACGCCATCTGGAAGGTGCAAGAGAGGCCATTCTTGCTTGCGATCCCTCGTCCTCAATGTGCCTTCGACCGTCGCCACCCCAGAGACCTCCCACCACCCCACACAACCAGGAACAATTCGAATCACCACTTGGAGGTTAAGTCAATCCTAACTTCAGTACAGAGGAACTGCACATGGTAATCCAGCTCACCGAAAACCTGCACAACTGTAACAAGACTTCGCTCACAATGACGATCTCAACAAGAGAGGATCTAACCATTGCCCCTTGACATTAATGGCATTGCCATCGCTGAATCACCCACAATCAACATCCTGGGGGTTGCCATTGATCAGAAACTGGACTAGCCATATAAATACTGTGGCTACCAGGGCAGGTCAGAGGTTAGGATTCTTACGGCAAGTAGCTCACCTCCTGACCCCCCCAAAGCCTGTCCACCATCTACAAGGCACAAGTCAGGAGTGTAATGGAATCAAGAAGCTCAACACATCCAGGACAAAGCAGCCCCGCTTGATTGCTCCCCCTTCCACAAACATTCACTCCCTCCACCATGAACAAACAGTGGAAGCCGTGTGTACCATCTACAAGATGCACTGCAAGAACTCACCAAGGTTCCTCAGACAGCACATTCCCAACCCACGACCTCTACCATCTGGAAGGACAAGAGCAGCAGATACCTGGGAACCCCGCCACCTGGAGGTTCCCCTCCAAGTCACTCACCATCCTGACTTGGAAATATATCACCGTTCCTTTACTGGGGAAAAATCCTGGAACTCCCTCCGTAACAGCACAGTACCTACACCTGAACTGCAGCAGCTCAACATGATGCACACCACCACCTTCTGAAGGGCAATTAGGGATGGACAATAAATGATCGCGTAACCAGCGACACCTACATCCCGTGATTTAACAAATAGGAAAAGACTTTGACTGAAGACCTGGAATGACAGAACATGGGGGCCTCGGAATAGATCAAGAATGTACCTCTGTTAATCCCGATAATCCGTTGACTGCTTCTGACGTAGGTGTCCAAATCTTCACATCGTGATCTAGTCCGCTGGTCGCCAGGACAGGGAGATGAGGATGTGGTTCCAGACAATTCACCTGAGTGCAAATTGAAGGAAGAGTGATCAGATATGGAACAGTTGGGGCAGAGGGCCGAGGGAGAGTGGCGCCGGCCGAGAGCCAAGGGAGGGCTGCGGTGTCAGAGGGCCGCGATGCCGAGGGAGCGCTGTGCTGTCGGCGAGTCGTTACTGTGGCTGTGCCACGCTGTCAGGGGACCAAGACTAGTCCCAAATTGTGGAGTTCTCCTCCGCAGTGACGTGCAGCTACATTTATACTCAAAGAACAACAAAACAAATGATGATCTGATCCATCTCGCAGTACTGTTTTTTTGGGGACCTTGATGTGCTCCTGAAGTTCCTACATACACAGCTGGGTCCACAGCTGACAGGTTGTCCGTGAATCGTTTGTACTATCCTGAGGTGGTGTAAAGATCAGCAGAAATTCAAAAGTAACGCCTTTCATCCAGCACCCGTTAAATAACGCTATTGCCCTCAGTCACTCCCCGTGGGGAGTGAATTCCACTCAAGCTGCAAGGTGTTTCTTCTGGTCTGATCAAGATTATAATAAATCTTCATCGGGTAACATCTCCTCGACCATCTCTCTTCTTGTTCCAGAGAGATGTGTAGAGTGGCTTTAGAGAGGGCGAGTTATTAAATCCGAAATACCAGCCCACAAGGCCAGTGGAGGCAGGTTCAATCACATCTTTCAAGGATCACGTTAATATTCATGAAGTGAGGGAAATGTTTCCAGCACTACAGGGAAGGGTCAGTTACAAGGGGACACAAGCTCAAGGTGTGGAGCAGGAGGGTTACGGGGGATTTGAGGAAACACCATTTTACCCAGAGGATGGTGACGGTCTGGAACGCACTGCCTGGGCGGGTTGCCTCACATCCTTTACAAAATACCTGGATCAGCACTTGGTTATGGGCCAAAGGCTAGTAAATTGGATTAGGTCGGCAGCTCAGGTATTTTTCATGCATCGGTGCAGACTCAATGGGCCGAAGGGCCTCTTCTGTGCTGCATTATTCTGTGATGGTGTGAGCGAGCAGTGGGATTAACGGGACAGTTCTGTCAGTGAGTTGGGACAGACATTCTGGGCTCCTGTTCTCCAGTGTTCTAGCCTCTCCCCTGTCACTAACCAGCTGTGTTTGAAGGCCTCAGGCATGTATCCCAGATACTGGAAGGCGGCCACCCCTGCTCCTACACTGGTTAATCTGTCTCATCATCCTGTGTTGTATCGTTTTCCAGGGGGATAACACCCCAGACACAAGGGTTTGTGTGGTGGGTTTATGATACACTCTCACAGCAATTCAGAGGCTGTTTCATACTCACCACTCCCCCTTTATCGCCCTCCATGAACTGAACAATTTGACATGATGATTTCTCCCAGAGAAAGATGTGTCCACAATCGCTGCCACTCACCACAAACTCACTCCTGGGGCCGTAGAAATTCACCCCTTTAACTGAAAAAAAACCCAGAGCACATGTGATCAATAACCCCCCTTCTCCAAATCTCCACCCACTCCAGATCCACTCCTCCGCACCCCCACCTCGAGGACGGCTGATCGACCAGGGAAGCAGAATACAAAGGGGTGATGGCTGACCTGTGGCATTATTGCGATGTCCCTTGTAGCGCTTGACATAATCAGCACCATCGCTGTGGGACGAGTTGAACAGGTAGATGTCCTCATCATTGTAACTCGCTAACAGGTCTGCGTAGGAGGGAAAACAAAACCAGAGATTAACTTACCTCTTACACCAGCCCTCCCGTGCCATTATTTAAAGCCCTCCCCTCACCACCCCATGCACCCCATTCCCCCAGCTCATCTCACCTGAGCCATCATGGCTGTAGACTAGACATGTGATGTTGGCTTTTGATTCACTGTTGATCTGCCAGAGAGAGATAGTTGTTTAAGCGCTGGGAGCTGACACTGACACCTGGAAAATCAGGCATGCACACACACTGCTACATCAGGGAGGCCGAGGGAGGAAACAAGAGGGGGGCCGGGCACGCATACGCAGGTGGACACACACACACACACACACACACACACACACACGCGCGCACATGCACACAGCGTCAGAGGCACAGGCACGCAGTCACAGATGCAGAGGCACACGCACGCACACAGTCAGAGGTGGCACACAGTCAGAGGCGCGCACAGTCAGAGGCGCGCGCGCACAGAGTCAGAGGCGCGCAGTCAGAGGCGCGCACACACGCAGTCAGAGGCGCGCACGCACGCAGTCAGAGGCGCGCACGCACGCAGTCAGAGGCGCGCACGCACGCAGTCAGAGGCGCGCACGCACGCAGTCAGAGGCGCGCACGCACGCAGTCAGAGGCGCGCACGCACGCAGTCAGAGGCGCGCACGCACCCACAGTCAGAGGCGCGTGCGCGCGCAGAGAGTCAAAGGCGCGCACGCACGCAGTCAGAGGCGCGCACGCACCCACAATCAAGAGGCGCGCACGCACACACAGGCAGAGGCGCGCACGCACACACAGGCAGAGGCGCGCATGCACACACAGGCAGAGGCGCGCACGCACACACAGGCAGAGGCGCGCACGCACACACAGGCAGAGGCGCGCGCGCACGCACACACCGGCAGAGGCGCGCACGCACACACCGGCAGAGGCGCGCACGCACACACAGACAGAGGCGCGCACGCACACACAGACAGAGGCGCGCACGCACACACAGGCAGAGGCGTGCACGCACACACAGGCAGAGGCGCACACGCACACACAGGCAGAGGCGCGCACGCACACACAGGCAGAGGCGCGCACGCACACACAGGCAGAGGCGCACACGCACACACAGTCAGAGGCGCGCACGAACACACACGCAGTCAGAGATCCGGACACAGACACAGAGTCTGGGATCTGTACACACACATCTACACACGCAGAGTCAGAGGAGGACGCACGCACCCCTGGGCCCTCTCCCCACAGACATGAGCACCCCACCCACAGATGAACATGCGCACCCCTCCCCACACAGACAGGACACACATACCCACCCCCACAGGCGGACACTCGCACCCACCCACAGACACGTACCGTCCCCCACAGTTGGACACTTGCACCCCCCTCCACAGACGGACACGCGTGCCCCCCCCCCCCCCCCCCCCCCTCCACAGATGGACATGCACACACAGACTGAGAGCAAACTCATTCAGCTTCATTTTAAGTGCATGTGCCCATGTGCTGCTCTCCTACCAGGTGATGAGGGCAAAATTTCTTCAGCACACCATTGTTCTCATTCTCGTTGATCTTCCGCTGGTCATAGACTCTGCAAGAGAAGGCAGCAGGTTTACTGATCCCACTGGTGTGATGAATGCAGGGCTTTCAGCTACACTATATCCATTTGGTGCCGTGAGGAAGCCTGGATAGTATCTGACTGCTGCAGTCATGGTTTTACAAATCCTGGTTTGAAAGGCAGCTCGGCCTTTTGAAGCCAGAGGTGCAATTAAAGCATCATAGAAGTATTGGCTAATGGAAGTTTATTTATATTAAGAGGGCTCCCTGCTAAGTAGTTAATTAGAGACATTGTGGTCAGCTTAGTGACAGGAGTTAATGGGAGGAGCCGAGGGTTGAAGCAGTCGGGTGTTGAGGTTGAGGGTTTTAAGTTTTCGGCTGGATGTTTTCGGAAGAATACAGCCAGAGATTCTGCATTATTCTGACAAGAGTGTCAGTTCGCTTTCTTTCAGGCAGGCTCAAAGCGGAACATCCAAGACATCGCTACACAGCAAAGATTGCAGAGTGCTAACTGTATTTAAAAGTGGATTGTGACTTGAAATGATTTTGTTTTTATTTTTTAAATTTAGAGTACCCAATTTTTCCAATTAAGGGGCAATTTAGCATGGCCAATCCACCTACCCTGCACATAGAACATAGAACATAGAACGATACAGCGCAGTACAGGCCCTTCGGCCCTCGATGTTGCACCGACATGGAAAAAAAAAAACTAAAGGCCATCTAACCTACACTATGCCCTTATCATCCATATGCTTATCCAATAAATTTTTAAATGCCCTCAATGTTGGCGAGTTCACTACTGTTGCAGGTAGGGCATTCCACGGCCTCACCACTCTTTGCGTAAAAAACCCACCTCTGACCTCTGTCCTATATCTATTACCCCTCAATTTAAGGCTATGTCCCCTCGTGCTAGCCACCCCCATCCGCGGGAGAAGGCTCTCGCTGTCCACCCTATCTAACCCTCTGATCATTTTGTATGCCTCTATTAAGTCACCTCTTAACCTTCTTCTCTCTAACGAAAACAACCTCAAGTCCATCAGCCTTTCCTCATAAGATTTTCCCTCCATACCAGGCAACATCCTGGTAAATCTCCTCTGCACCCGTTCCAAAGCTTCCACGTCCTTCCTATAATGAGGCGACCAGAACTGTACGCAATACTCCAAATGCGGCCGTACCAGAGTTTGGTACAGCTGCATCATGACCTCATGTCTCCGGAACTCAATCCCTCTACCAATAAAGGCCAACACACCATAGGCCTTCTTCACAACCCTATCAACCTGGGTGGCAACTTTCAGGGATCTATGTACATGGACACCGAGATCCCTCTGCTCATCCACACTACCAAGAATTTTACCATTAGCCAAATATTCCGCATTCCTGTTATTCTTTCCAAAGTGAATCACCTCACACTTCTCCACATTAAACTCCATTTGCCACCTCTCAGCCCAGCTCTGCAGCTTATCTATGTCCCTCTGTAACCTGCAACATCCTTCCGCACTGTCTACAACTCCACCGACTTTAGTGTCGTCTGCAAATTTACTCACCCATCCTTCTGCGCCCTCCTCTAGGTCATTTATAAAAATGACAAACAGCAACGGCCCCAGAACAGATCCTTGTGGTACGCCACTCGTAACTGAACTCCATTCTGAACATTTCCCATCAACTACCACTCTCTGTCTTCTTTCAACTAGCCAATTTCTGATCCACATCTCTAAATCACCCTCAATCCCCAGCCTCCGTATTTTCTTTTGGGTTGTGGGGCGAAACCCAAGCGAATACGGGGAGAATGTGCAAACTCCACACGGACAGTGACCCAGAGCTGGGATCGAACCTGGGACCTCGGCGCCGTGAGGCTGCAATACTAACCACTGCGCCGCCGTGCTGCCCTATGGTTTTGTTGTTCGAGTGGAAATATCAATAGCAGTTAAGGTTTATTGATTAGTATTGTTGATGGGGTAATTGGTGTTACAGAAATTTTACATAGATACATATAGATACATAGAAGATAGGAGCAGGAGGAGGCCTTTTGGCCCTTCGAGCCTGCTCCACCGTTCATCACGATCATGGCTGATCATCCAACTCAATAGCCTAATCCTGCTTTCTCCCCATAGCCTCTGATCCCATTCTCCCCAAGTGCTATATCCAGCCGCCTCTTGAATATATTCAAAGTTTTAGCATCAACTACTTCCTGTGGTAATGAATTCCACACGCTCACTACTCTGTGAAGAAATGTCTCCTTATCTCTGTCCGAAATGGTTTATCCTGAATCCTCAGACTGTGACCCCTGGTTCTGGACACACCCATCATTGGTAACATCTGCCCTGCATCTATCCTGTCTAGTCCTGTTAGAATTTTATAAGTCTCTAGGAGATTCCCCCTCATTCTTCTGAACTCCAGCGAGAACCATCCCAACCAAGTCAATCTCTCCTCATTTGACAGTCCCGCCATCCCTGGAATCAGTCTGGTAAACCTTCGCTGCACTCCCTCGAGAGCAAGAACATCCTTCCTCAGAGAAGGAGACCAAAACTGCACACAATACTCCAAATATGGCCTCACCAAGGCCCTGTACAATTGCAGCAACACATCCCTGCTTCTATACTCGAAACCTCTCGCAATGAAGGCCAACATACCATTAGCCTTCTTTACCGCCTGCTGCACCTGCATGCTTACCTTCAGCTACTGGTGCACAAGGACACCCAGGTCCCACTGCACACTCCCCTCTCCCACTTTACAGCCATTCAGGTAGTAATCTGCCTTCCTGTTTTTGCTTCCAAAGTGAATAACCTCACACTTATCCAAATTATACTGCATCTGCCATTGGTTTGCCCACTCGCCCAACCTGTCCAGATCTTGCTGTAGGATCCCTGCATCCTCGTCACAATTCACCTAATTTGGTATCATCTGCAAACTTTGAGATGTTACATTTTGTTCCCTCATCCAAATCATTAATATATACTGTGAATAGCTGGGGTCCCAGCACCGATCCCTGTGGTACCCCACTAGTTACTGCCTGCCAATTTGAAAAGGACCCATTAATCCCTACTCTTTGTTTCCTCTCTGCCAACCAGTTTTCTATCCACCTCAATACATTTCCCCCAATCCCATGTGCTTTAATTTTGCACAATAATCTCTAATGCGGGACTTTGTCAAACGCTTTCTGTAAGTCCAAAATCTACCACATCGACTGGCGACTTTTCGACTGTACCGGTTACCTCATCAAAGAATTCCAACAGATTTGTCAAGCATGATTTTCCCTTCATAAATCCATGCTAACTCTGACTGATCCTGTCACTGCTTTGTAAATGTTCCACTATAAAGTCCTTGATAAAGGATTCAAGCATTTTCCCCACTACCGATGTTAGTTTTACTGGTCTATAATTCCCTGCTTTCCCTCTACCTCCCTTTTTGAATATCGGAGTGACGTGAGCCACCCTCCAATCTGCAGGGACAGTTCCAGAGTCTATAGAATCCCGGAAGATGACCACCAATGCATCCACTATTTCCAGAGCCACCTCCTTAAGTACTCTGGAATGCAGATTCTCAGGCCCTGGGGATTTATCTGCCTTCAATCCCATCAGTTTTCCCAGCACCCTTTTACTACTAATGCTGATCTCCCTCAATTCTTCCCTCTCATTAAGCCTTTCATTTTCCAACATTTCTGGGATTTGATTTGCGTCCTCATTTGTGAAGACAGAACCAAAGTGTGTATTCAATTGCTCAGCCATTTCTTTGTCCCGTATTATGCATTCCTCTGTTTCTGTCTGTAGGAGGCCTACATTTCTTTTTACCAATCTCTTTCTCTTACATATCTGCAGAAACTCTTAGTGGCAGTCTGTATGTTCCCTGCAAGTTTCCTTTCGTACTGTACTTTCCCCTTCTTAATCAATTCTTTCGTCCTTCTTTGCTGAATTCTGAACTGCCCTCAAACCTATTATTTTTCTTGGTCAATCTGTATGCTTCTTCCTTGGATCGGATACCATTTCTAATTTCCCTTGTAAGCCATGGATTGGCCCTCTTGCCCCCTTTGCTTTCCTGCCAGACAGGAATGAACAGTTGCTGTAATTCCTCCATGTGTTCCTTGAATGTTTTCCATTGTCTATCCACTGTCATCCCTTTAAGTAACTCTCCCCAATCTATCAAGGCCAACTCACGCCTCATATCCTCATAGTTCCCTTTATTAAGATTCAGCACCCCAGTCTCCGAATCAACTACTTCACTTTCCAGCTTGAAAAAATTCTATCATGTTATGGTCGCTCATCCCCAAGGGGTCTCGTACAGCCAGATTGGCAATGATTCCCTTCTCAAAACCATCCCGTATACACTCCAGGAATTCCTCCTCTGCGGCATTGTAGCTAATTTGATGTGAAGATTAAAATCACCCATGATCACCGATATTCCCTTATTACATGCATCTCTAATTTCGTGTTTAATGCCATTCCCAACCTCACCAGTGCGGTTTGGGGGTCTAGAAATGACACCCACCAATGTTTTTTGTCCCTTGGTATTTCTCAACTCTACCCATACAGATTCTGCATTGTCAGAGCTAATTTTCTTTCTCATTATTGTGTTAGTTTCCTCTTTAACCAGCAGTGCCACACAACCACATTTTCTTTTATGCCTGTCCTTCCTAAATACTGAGAACCCTGGGACATTGAGTTCCCATCCCTGTTCACCCTGCAGCCATGTCTCCGTAATCCCAATTATATCGTACCCATTTATATCTATCTGAGCGATTACAGCACAGCAACAGGCCCTTCAACCCTCCCAGCCTGCGCCTTTATCTAAACCTGTCTCCTATTTTCCAAGGTCTACTTCCCTCCGTTCCCGCCCATTCATATACCTGTCTAGATGCCTCTTAAATTATGCTATCGTGCCCGCCTCTACCACCTCCGCTGATAAAGTATTCCAGGCACCCACCACCCTCTGCGTAAAAAACTTTCCACACACATCTCCCTTAAACTTTCCCCGTCTCACATTGAAATCGTGACCCCCACTCTTGGAAAAAGCTTGTTGCTACCCACCCTGTCCATACTTCTCATAATTTTGTAGACCTCAATCAAGTCCCCCCTCAACCTCCGTCTTTCCAACGAAAACAATCCTAATCTACTCATACTTTCTTCATAGCTAGCACCCTCCATACCAGGCAACGTCCTGGTGAACCTCCTCTGCACCCTCTCCAAAGCATCCACATCCTTCTGGTAATGTGGCGACCAGAACTGCACGCAGTATTCCAAATGTGGCCGAACCAAAGTCCTATACAACTGTAACATGACCTGCCAACTCTTGTACTCAATACCCCATCCGATGAAGGCAAGCATGCTGTATGCCTTCTTGACCACACTATCAACCTGCGTTGCCACCTTCAGGGTACAATTGACCTGAACTCCCAGATCTCTCTGTACATCAATTTTCCCCAGGACCCTTCCATTGACCATATAGTCCGCTCTTGAATTTGATCTTCCAAAATGCATCACCTCGCATTTGCCTGGATTGAACTCCATCTGCCATTTCTCTGCCTAACTCTCCAATCTATCTATATTTTGTTGTATTCTCTGACAGTCCTCCTCGCTATCTGCAACTCCACCAATCTTAGTATCATCTGCAAACTTGCTAATCAGACCACCTATACCTTCCTCCAGGTCATTTATGTAGATCACAAACAACAGTGGTCCGAGCACGGATCCCTGTGGAACACCATTAGTCACCCTTCTCCATTTTGAGACACTCCCTTCCACCACTACTCTCTGTCTCCTGTTACCCAGCCAGTTCTTTATCCATCTAGCTAGTACACCCTGAACTCCATACGACTTCACTGTTTCCATCAACCTGCCATGGGAAACCTTATCAAACGCCTTACTAAAGTCCATGTATATGACATCTACAGCCCTTCCCTCATCAATTAACTTTGTCACTTCCTCAAAGAATCCTCAAAGGTTTGTAAGACATGACCTTCCCTGCACAAAACCATGCTTCCCATCACTGATAAGTCTATTTTCTTCCATATGTGAATAGATCCTATCCCTCAGTATCTTCTCCAACAGTTTGCCTACCACTGATGTCAAGCTCACAGGTCTATAATTCCCTGGATTTTCCCTGCTACCCTCCTTAAACAAAGGGACAACATTAGCAATTCTCCAGTCTCATAGAATTTACAGTGCAGAAGGAGGCCATTTGGCCCAACGAGTCTGCATCGGCTATTGGAAAGAGCACCCTACCCAAGGTCAACACCACCACCCTATCCCCATAACCCAGTAACCCCACCCAACACTAAGGGCAATTTTGGACACTAAGGGCAATTTATCATGGCCAATCCACCTAACCTGCACATCTCTGGACTGTGGGAGGAAACCGGAGCACCCGGAGGAAACCCACGCACACAGAGGGAGGATGTGCAGACTCCGCACAGACAGTGACCCAAGCCGGAATCGAACCTGGGACCCTGGAGCTGTGAAGCAGTTGTGCTATCCACAATGCTAGCGTGCTGCCCTCCGGGACTTCACCTGTGCTCAAGGATGCTGCAAAGATATCTGGTAAGGCCCCAGCTATTTCGACCCTCACTTTCCTCAGTAACCTGGGATAGATCCTGGTCCACCTTAATGTCTTTCAGTAACTCTTTTTCCATAAATTTAGAGTACCCAATTAATTTTTTCCAATTAATAAGCAATTTAATGTGGCCAATCAACCTGACCTGCACATCTTTTGGATTGTGTGGGTGAAACTCACGCAAACACGAGGAGAATGTGCAAACTCCGCACAGACAGGGGCCCAGAGCCGGGATTGAACCTGGGACCTCGGCGCCATGAGGAAGCAGTGCTAACCACTGCGCCACTGTACTGTCCCTGTTTTGGTAACTTAAAAGGTATAGTTTGCTTTCCAGAAGGGTTTAAACCTGCTGCTGAGGCGGGGTCAGAATCTCAGGAAAAGCCAGTCTTATTCAAGTGAGAATGCAGTGTGCTGGGCCACGCCCTTGAAAAGGGTTTTTTTGGTTTATGGGATTTTGTTTTGAATTGGAACAGTTAAGGGGGAATTCATTAAGTGTTATCCATAGATTACTGCAGCTGCGTGGAATCTTTATGTTTGTAATTGATAAAAATACTTGCTGTGTGAGTTCACACAAATGTTAGCTAAATTCTTAGAATAAAGCTTGTTTTTGATTTAAGTGTCTAAGAAGACTGTTGAATCACACTACAACTGAAGGATCAGCCTCGCCAAATTCAACACAAAGTTATAGGTCAGGTGAATACCATAAGATAATTTGGAGTTTTGAATCCCTGGCCCATAACAAAATTGAGGGCTCGTCCGGGATAAATGTCTGTCATGATTGGGTTGGCTTTATTTGTATTTGCTTTTCAGGTGTGGCATTCAAGTTTAAGTAGGGAATGTGTTGTGGCCAATGGCTCTTTCAGAGGTTCAGATGTTTTTGGGGGTGGAAACGGTCATGCGCTGTACCTCATAGCAGAGACTAAAAAAGGGCTTTTAGTTTTGGCAAAAACATTGTGGTTAACATTATCTGACAAAATACGAAAAGAGGAGGTAATTGCGGCTGTAGCTGAGCATTTAAAATTCCCTGAGACACAGTTAGACTCATTGGAAATGGCAAAGAATTCAATTACAGATGAAACTGCTTGAACATGAAAAATAATTAAAACAGCTTGAATTCGAAATGAGGGAAAAAGAAAGAATAGCCCTAGCAGGACAAAAAGTGAGAGAAAGGGAGCTACAGATCAGGGAAAAAGAAAAGGGGAGAGAGGAAAAGGAAAAAGAACGAATAGCCCCAGCAGAAGAAAAAACAACAGAAAGGGAGGTACAGATCAGGAAAAAAGAAAAAGAGAAAGACTTTGAACATCAGAAACTGGCCATGAAACGTGAACATCAGTTAAAATTGAAGGTGGTAAACAGAAATGTACAGTTTGAGGATAGTGATGAGGCTAGTGAGCGTCATAGTCGAAGGCTTGGTGGTGATCTATTTAAATATATCCAAGCATTGCCTAAGTCTGATGAGAAGGATGTACAAGCATTTTTCATTTCATTTGAGAAGGTGGCTAAACAAATGAAATGGCGACAGGACATGTGATTATTACTGATAGGGATTAAAGCTGGTAGGTAGAGCTAGTGAAGTGTTTGCATCACTATCAGAGAAGGTATCCGGGACGTATGAGGAGGTGAAAAAGTCCAACTTAGATGCATATGAACTTGTGCCTAAAGCCTACAGACAAAGGTTTAGAAATTTAAGGAAAGATATGGTCAAATGTACACGGAATTTGAAAGGATCAAACAGTATAATTTTGATAGGTGGATTGAAAATAGACCAAACGTATCAAGCTCTTACAGAAATTATCATTTTGGAGGAGTTTAAAAATTCAATTCCTGATGTAGTGAGAACTCATGTGGAACAGCAGAGGGTTGCAGAAGTGGCGGATGATTACTAATTGGTTCAAAAATCTAAGTTTGGTTTCCAACATCAGTTTCAGCCTGTGAGGGATAGAAACTGGGGAAAAGAAACTGGGGATATGAGAAATATTCAAGTGGTGAAGGTAAAGGTGATCTGATGGGAGATAATAAGGAGAGTGTACCTCAGATTAAAAAACTAAATCCAGGAGGGTGAAAGAGAAATGAAAAGTTTCAGATATTTTTACTGTAATAAACTAGGCCATGTAAAGTCACAGTGTTGGTGGTTGAAGAAAAGCACTGGGAAGGCTGATGTGGTAAATCAGGATAAGCCAGTGGGGTTTGTTAAAGTGGGAAAGGAAAGCCCAAGTGAAGCGAAGGAGGTGCAAAAGATTGTACAGCCTGATCAAGAGGTGAATGATAAGAAGGTGCCAGATCTCTTGAAAGAATTTATTTGTGTCGGTAAAGTTTACTCATGTGTACCAGGAGGAGTAGGTAAAGAAGTCAGAATTTTAAGAGATACGGGAGCTAGTCAATCTTTAATGGTGAGTGATGAGGAGTTTTGTAGTTTGGGAGGAATATTGCTAGAAAAGATGGTAATATGTGGAATTCAGGGTGAGAGGAGTAGTGTTCCATTATATAAGGTGAGGTTGGAAAGTCCAGTGAAGAGTGGTGAAGTGGTAGTACGAGTAATAGATAAACTATCTTGTCCAGGAATACAGTTTATCGTGGGTAATGATATAGCTGGATCGCAGGTGGGAGTGATGCCTACTGAGGTTGACAAGCCAGTGAAAAATCAAACAACTGAAGGATTTCACCCTCCTGGATTTCCTTTTTTAATCTGAGGTACACTCTCCTTATTATCTCCCATCAGATCACCTTGTTTGAAGGATGAATATCCTGGGATTTTTCCGGATTGTGTAGTAACAAGGTCACAAAGTAACAGGTTAAGACAAGAGGAGAAATCAAGGAGTGAAGATGAAATTGAAGTGTAATTATCAGAAACAATTTTTGATCAGATGGTTGGAAAAGAACAAGACCAGGTGGAGGATGAGGCGGATATTTTTAGTTCAGGAAAATTGGTGGAGTTACAACAGAAAGATATAGAAACAAAACGGATATATCAGAAAGCATACACAGAAGAGGAATCTGAATGTATACCAGAGTGTTATTACCGTAAAAATGATGTCTTGATGAGAAAATGGAGACCTTTACATATGCAGGCGGATGAAAAGTAGGCAGAAGTTCATCAAGTGGTATTGCCGGTAGGTATAAAAATGTATTGCGAGTAGCACATGAGGTACCAGAAGAAAATCATTTGGGAGTAAGGAAAAATCAAGCTAAAATACAAAAACATTTTTATTGGCCTGGTCTACATAAAGAGGTAGTAAATTTTGGCGATCACGTCACAGATGTCAAGTGATAGAGAAACCTACTTCGGTGATAAAACCAGTGCCCTTCATACCCATTCCAGCATTTGAGGAACCTTTTATAAGGGTCTTAGTTGAATGCGTAGAACCGCTTTCTAAAACGAAAAGTGAGAATCAATATCGTGACTATAATGGATGTGTCTGCTAGGTCTCCAGAGGCCATTTCAGTACGCAATATTACAGCGAAAAAGAATGTGGAGGTGTTACTTCATTTTTTTTTACTAGATATGGACTACCCACAGAAATACAATCGGATCAAGGATCAAATTTTACCTCAAGGTTATTTAAGGAGATATTGGATAGCTTTGGAGTAAAACAATTTAAATCAACTGCGTACCATCCAGAATCACAGGGAGCATTAGAAAAGTGGCATCAGATATTAAAGACAATGTTGAGGGCTTATTGTCAAGATTATCCAGAGGATTGGGATAAAGGAATTCCATTTCTATAGTTTTCAATTAGGGATGCACCTAATGAGTCAACTAAATTCAGTCCTTTTGATCTAATTTTTGGTCAGGAGGTAAGAGGACCACTTTTTAAAAATATATATTTTTATTCTCCTCCTTTTTCACCTTTTCTCCCAAATATGCACCCACCAACAATAAACAATAATCAGTAACAGATATAATGTCTATCCCCATATCAATAACAACGAACCCATCTTCCCACCAAACCCCAAACATTAGCCTGCATATTAACAT
This sequence comes from Scyliorhinus canicula, assembly GCF_902713615.1. Classification (NCBI taxonomy): domain Eukaryota; kingdom Metazoa; phylum Chordata; class Chondrichthyes; order Carcharhiniformes; family Scyliorhinidae; genus Scyliorhinus; species Scyliorhinus canicula. Next base: position 198,993,922 of record NC_052151.1, read on the forward strand.
AAACAAATGACAAAAAGGAATTGGGAATCACCCATAGTCACCATTAACACACACAGGCCCACTTACCCCAACCACCCTCCAAATTAGTGTTTGATGTTATCCAGTTCTTGAAAGTACATAATGAATAATGCCCATGAATTGTAGAACCCCTTCATCTTCCCCTCAGTTCAAAGTTAAACTTCTCAAGAGTCAAAAATTCCCCGCCACGCCAGGGCACAGGATGGAGAGGCTGCTCTCCAAGCCATCAGGATCCGCCTTCGGGCTATCAACGAGGCGAAGGCTACAACATCTGCCTCCGCACTCATTTCCAACCCTGGCTGGTCCGACACCACGAATATGGCCTCCCGGGGGCCCGGGTCCAGTTTCACGTGCACCACTTTAGAGATTACCCTGAAAACCTCCCTCCAGGAATCTTCCAGCTTTGGACAGGAGCAAAACATATGAATGTGATTTGCTCCCCCCCCCCCCCCCCACCGCAACGTTCACACACATCATCTACCCCCCCTTCAAAGAATCAGCTCAGCCTTGCCCTTGTGAGGTGCGTTCTATATACCACCTTCAGCTGTATCAGCCCCAACCTCGCGCACGAGTAAGAGGACCACTTAAATTGATTAAGGAGAAATTGGGGAGTGAGCAGTCATGCTCTAATGCACTAATTAAACTACATTATTGGATTATCTGTCAAATTTTAGGAAACGATTAAATAGAGCAGGTGAATTGGCTAGACAACATTTAAAAGCAGTTTAGCATGTGATGAAACAGGTAGCGGACAAGAAAGCAAAAGTTTGTAGTTTTGCCAGTTTTAGAGGTCAGTGAACGTTGAAAAGCTAGGTTTTGTGGACATCAGATTGAAAGTAAATTGAGTGAGGTGAATTATTAGCAAGAACGCCAGATAGAAGGAAAACTCACTAAGTGTGTCATGTGAATATGCTTAAAAAAGTATTTTGAAGGGGAAGGAGAGCAAAAGGAGGTTTTAATGATTCTAACTCAGTGAAGAACCAAATCTCTGTATTTGACATTCCTCAAATTAAATTGGAAAATGAGGATGTTTTTAAAAATTGGGATAAATTATTGAGTTACCTTCCAGAGGAAAAACGGACTGAACTGAAAGAGTTATTGATATCACATGGGCAAGTTTGTGGAAATAAATCGGGAAGTACTAAAATGGCTATACATGATGTAGATGTGGGAAAGGCTATTCCAAATAAACAATATCCATATAGACTTAACCCTTGGCACAGGTTAACAAGGAAATTGAAAGTATGCTTAAAAATAGCATAATTAAAGTGGGTTGCAGCCAATGGAGCTCACCCACAGTGATGGTACCTAAACCAAACGGTACCCAATGGTTGTGTGTGGGCTATAGAAAGGTTAATGCAGTTACAGGAAAAGAGTCTTATCCTATCCCACGGTTGGAGGACTGCATTAAGAAGGGGTGATAATCAGCCTTTATCTCCAAACTGAATTTACTTAAAGGTTGCCAACAGGTACCTTTATCCAAAAGGCGAAAGAGAATTTTGTGACTCCAGATGGTATATAACAATTCAAAGTTATGCCATTTGGCATGAAAAACACCCCAGCCATATTTCAATGGTTAACTAACAAAGTTGTTTCAGGATTACCCAATTGTGCGGTGTACATCATAGAATTTACAGTGCAGAAGGAGGCCATTCGGCCCATCGAGTCTGCACCGGCTCTTGGAAAGAGCACCCTCCCCAAGGTCAACACCTCCACCCTATCCCCATAACTCAGTAACCCCACCCAACACTAAGGGCAATTTTGGACACGAAGGGCAATTTATCATGGCCAATCCACCTAACCTGCACATCTTTGGACTGTGGGAGGAAACCGGAGCATCCGGAGGAAACCCACACACACAAGGGGAGAACGTGCAGACTCCACACAGACAGTGACCCAAGCTGGAATCAAACCTGGGACCCTGGAGCTGTGAAGCGATTGTGCTATCCACAATGCTACCGTACATAGATGATCTGGTGATTTTTAGTCAGACATGGAAAGAATATTTGAAGTATCTCATGGAGTTATTCGATTGACTTCAGGAGGCAGGTTTGGTGGTAAACTTAGCCAAAAGGGAGTTTGACAAAGCCCAAGTCACTTTCCTTGGCCAAACATGGACATGGACAAATGGTCCCATAGGATGTGAAAACAAAAGTTATTGGAAGTTTCCAATACCCACGACACGAAGGGAAATAATGAGATTTCTTGGCATGAGTAGTTTTAGCCGTAAATTTGTGCCGAATTTTAGCAGTTGGTTGTTCTAGTGACGGACTTGCTGAAGAAGCGTAGCAAATTTCAGTGGTCGGAGTGTCAAGAGGCATTTGACGGCCTGAAGGTTGTGTTAACCACTGCTCCTGTGTTGGCCACCCCAAATTACACAAAACCATTTAAGGTGGCTATTGACGCAAGTGATGTGGGCGTAGGTGCTCTGCTCTTGCAAGAAAACAACAAAGGAATCGAGTGGCCTATTGGGTATTTTTCCAAAAAATTAAATGATAACCAGAGGAAGTTTTTATAGAATATACAGTGCAGAAGGAGGTTATTCAGCCCATCGAGTCTGCACCGAGCCACTTAAGCCCTCACTTCCACCCTATCCCTGTAACCCAATAACTCCTCCTAACCTTTCTGGACACTATTGGCAATTTATCATGGCCAATCCACCTAACCTGCACATCTTTGGACTGTGGGAGGAAACCGGAGCACCCGGAGGAAATCCACGCAGACACGGGGAGAATGCGCAAACAGACAGTTAAGGTGCGAGGGGCAAGGTTTAGAGGAGATGTACAAGGCAAGTTTTTTTTACACAGAGGGTAGTGGGTGCCTGGAACTCGCTGCCGGATGAGGTGGTGGAGGCGGGGATGATCGTGACGCTTAAGGGGCATCTTGACAAATACATGAATAGGATGGGAATAGAGGGGTACAGACCCAGGAAGTGTAGACGATTGCAGTTTAGCCGGGCAACATGATCGGCACGAGCTTGGAGAGCCAAAGGGCCTGTTCCTGTGCTGTACTTTTCTTTGTTCTTTGTACAGTGACCCAGCGGGGAATCAAACCTGGGACCCTGGCTCTGTGAAGCCACAATGCTAACCATTGTGCCACAGTGCCACCCCGAGTGAAGTATTCAACAATTGGGAAGGAGACTTTGAGCTTGGTGCTGGCTTTGCAACATTTCAACATTTATGTTGCCAGCAATTTGTCTGAAACAATTATTTATACTGATCATGATCTATTGACGTTTTGGAGAAATTCCAGAATACAAATGCCAGACTGCTTCGATGGAGTTTATTGTTAGAGCCATTTAATATAAAACTTATACATGTGGCAGGATGAGAAAACGTGATAGCCAGTGCTTTGTCACGAATGTGATGAAGAAGAGAAGCAGGTTCAATGGTGGAAGACAAAGAACTAAAATGGACAGTATTATTGGAAATGTTTGCCTGTTTTAATGTTTTTAAGATGTATGACTATTGTCAAGTGTTAGGAACGGGCAAATGAAAAGGTGAAAACCTTTGAACTTGGATGTATTTTTCCTTGGGGAGAGGTGTCATGTGAGTGCCCCTTTAAGAAAGGTTTTTGTCTTATCACATGACTTCAGTGATGTCATTGTGTGGGTGGAGCTGGGCTGTGGCACTGGGAGTTGTGTTTGGTTTTGCTTTCACATTTGGCTGCTGTGGACTCAGACTAAGAACAGAAGTGTTTTGGCCTGTCTCTCTCTAGTTTCATTTCAAATATCTGTTCCAGGGAAAAAACATTGATTATAGCTATCTGGTGTTTTGGTAACTTAAAAGATATAGTTTGCTTTCCGGATGGTTTAAACCTGCTGCTGAGACGGGGTCAGAATTTCAGGGAAAGCCAGTCTTATTCAAGTGAGAATGCAGAGTGCTGGGTCACACCCTTGAAAAGGGTTTTTTGGTTTATGGGATTTTGTTTTTGAATTGGAACAGTTAAGGGGGAATGCATTAAGTGTTATACATAGATTACTGTAGCATAGACTACTGGAGAATTGTCTACCTTTAGCCCCATTAGCTTGCCCATCACTACCTCCTTAGTGATAGCAATCATCTCAAGGTCCTCACCTGTCATAGCCTCATTTCTATCAGTCACTGGCATGTTATTTGTGTCTTCCACTGTGAAAATCGACCCAAAAAACCTGTTCAGTTCCTCAGCCATTTCCTCATCTCCCATTATTAAAACTCCCTTCTCATCCTCTGACCAATATTTACCTTACCACTCTTTTTTGTTTTATATATTTGTAGAAACTTTTACTATCTGTTTTTATATTCTGAGCGAGTTTACTCTCATAATCTATCTTACTCTTCTTTATAGCTTTTTTAGTAGCTTTCTGTTGCCCCCTAAAGATTTCCCAGTCCTCTAGTTTCCCACTAATCTTTGACACTTTGCGTGCTTTTTCCTTCAATTTGATACTCTCCCTTATTTCCTTAGACATCCATGGTCGATTTTCCCTCTTTCTACCGTCCTTCCTTTTTGTTGGTATAAACCATAAGACCATAAGACATAGGAGCGGAAGTAAGGCCATTCGGCCCATCAAGTCCACTCCACCATTTAATCATGGTTGATTTCAACTCCATTTACTCGCTCTCTCCCCATAGCCCTTAATTCCTCGAGAAATCAAGAATTTATCAATTTCTGTCTTAAAGACACTCAACGTCCCGGCCTCCACCGCCCTCTGTGGCAATGAATTCCACAGACCTACCACTCTCTGGCTGAAGAAATTTCTCCTAATCTCTGTTCTAAAGTGACTCCCTTTTATTCTAAGGCTGTGCCCCCACGTCCTAGTCTCCTCTGCTAATGGAAACAACTTCCCTACGTCCATCCTATCCAAGCCATTCATTATCTTGTAAGTTTCTATTAGATCTCCCCTCAACCTCCTAAACTCCAATGAATATAATCCCACGATCCTCAGACGTTCATCGTATGTTAGGCCTACCATTCCTGGGATCATCCGTGTGAATCTCCGCTGAACCCGCTCCAGTGCCAGTATGTCCTTCCTGAGGTGTGGGGCCCAAAATTGCTCACAGTATTCTAAATGGGGCCTAACTAGTGCTTTATAAAGCCTCAGAAGTACATCCCTGCTTTTATATTCCAAGCCTCTTGAGATAAATGACAAGATTACATTTGCTTTCTTAATTACGGACTCAACCTGCAAGTTTACCTTTAGAGAATCCTGGACTAGGACTCCCAAGTCCCTTTGCACTTTAGCATTATGAATTTTGTCACCGTTTAGAAAATAGTCCATGCCTCTATTCTTTTTTCCAAAGTGCAAGACCTCGCACTTTCCCACGTTGAATTTCATCAGCCACTTCTTGAACCATTCTCCTAAACTGTCTAAATCTTTCTGCAGCCTCCCCACCTCCTCAATACTACCTGCCCCTCCACCTATCTTTGTATCATCGGCAAACTTGGCCAGAATGCCCCCAGTCCCGTCATCTAGATCGTTAATATATAAAGAGAACAGCTGTGGCCCCAACACTGAACCCTGCGGGACACCACTTGTCACCGGTTGCCATTCCGAAAAATAACCTTTTATCCCAACTCTCTGCCTTCGGTCTGACAGCCAATCATCAATCCATGTTAGTACCTTGCCTCGAATACCATGGGCCCTTATTTTACTCAGCAGTCTCCCGTGAGGCACCTTGTCAAAGGCCTTTTGGAAGTCAAGATAGATAACATCCATTGGCTCTCCTTGGTCTAACCTATTTGTTATCTCTTCAAAGAACTCTAACAGGTTTGTCAGGCACGACCTCCCCTTACTAAATCCATGCTGACTTGTCCTAATCCGACCCTGCACTTCCAAGAATTTAGAAATCTCATCCTTAACGATGGATTCTAGAATTTTGCCAACAACCGAGGTTAGGCTAATTGGCCTATAATTTTCCATCTTTTTTCTTGTTCCCTTCTTGAACAGGGGGGTTACAACAGCGATTTTCGAATCCTCTGGGACTTTCCCTGATTCCAGTGACTTTTGAAAGATCATAACTAACGCCTCCACTATTTCTTCAGCTATCTCCTTTAGAACTCTAGGATGTAGCCCATCTGGGCCCGGAGATTTATCAATTTTCAGACCTTTTAGTTTCTCTAGCACTTTCTCCTTTGTGATGGCAACCATATTCAACTCTGCCCCGACTTTCCTGAATTGTTGGGATATTACTCATGTCTTCTACTGTGAAGACTGACGCAAAGTACTTATTAAGTTCCTCAGCTATTTCCTTGTCTCCCATCACTAGATTACCAGCGTCATTTTGGAGCGGCCCAATGTCTACTTTTGCCTCCCGTTTGTTTTTAATGTATTTAAAGAAACTTTTACTATCATTCCTAATGTTACTGGCTAGCCTACCTTCATATTTGATCCTCTCCTTCCATATTTCTCTCTTTGTTATCCTCTGTTTGTTTTTGTAGCCTTCCCAATCTTCTGACTTCCCACTACTCTTTGCCACATTATAGGCTCTCTCTTTTGCCTTGATGCATTCCGACTTCCTTTGTCAGCCATGGCTGCCTAATCCTCCCTCTGATAACCTTTCTTTTCTTTGGGATGAACCTTTGCACTGTGTCCTCAATTACTCCCAGAAACTCCTGCCATTGCTGTTCTACTGTCTTTCCCACTAGGCTCTGCTTCCAGTCGATTTTCGTCAGTTCCTCCCTCATGCGCCTGTAATTACCTTTATTTAACTGTAAAACCTTTACATCTGATTCTACCTTCCTTCTTTCAAATTGCAGACTGAATTCTACCATATTATGATCACTGCTTCCTAAGTGTTCCCTTACTTTAAGATCTTTTATCAATTCTTGCTCATTACATAACACTAAGTCCAGAATAGCCTGTTCCCTCGTGGGCTCCATCACAAGCTGTTCCAAAAAGCCATCCTGTAAACATTCAATGAATTCCCTTTCTTTGGGTCCACTGGCAACATTATTTACCCAGTCCACCTGCATATTGAAGTCCCCCATGATCACTGTGACCTTGCCTTTCTGACATGCCCTTTCTATTTTGTGGTGCATTTTGTGTCCCTGGTCCTGACCACTGTCAGGAGGCATGTACATAACTCCCATTATGGTTTTTTTGCCTTTGTGGTTCCTCAACTCTACCCACACAGACTCCACATCGTCTGACCCTATGTCGTTTAGTGCTATTGATTTAATTTCATTTCTAATTAACAAGGCAACCCCGCCCCCTCTACCCACCTCTCTGTCTTTTCGATAGGTTGTAAATCCCTGGATGTTTAACTGCCAGTCCTGAACCCCCTGCAACCACGTCTCTGTGATGCCTACCACATCATACCTGCCAGTCACAATCTGGGCCACAAGCTCATCTACCTTGTTCCGTACACTGCGGGCATTTAAATATAGCACCTTTAATTCCCTATTGACTGTCCCTTTTTGTTTTCTTAGTGTGGTGGACCTTGGTTTACTGAGCCTTTCCATACACTGTGTCATATTTTGTGAGATGGGGACTATCGTAACCTCTCCTGAGCTCTGTCTTTTCGTGATTTTTTTGTAATCCTAAGCAGCTACGCTTCCCACTGATTCCTTTCCCTTTTGGTTCCCTGACTTTCCCTTCCCCCTCAATCTCTAGTTTAAAGTCCTATTGACCACCCTATTTACTCTTTTCGCCAAAACACTGGTCCCAGCTCGGTTCAGGTGGAGACCATCCCAACGGTATAGGTCCCCCCTGTCCCAAAACTGATGCCAGTGTCCCATGAAAAGGAACCCCTCTTTCCCACACCACTCTTTCAGCCACGTGTTAACTTCCCTTATTCTTGCCTCCCTATGCCAATTTGCACGTGGCTCGGGCAGTAATCCGGAGATTATGACCCTTGAGGACCTGTTTTTTAATTTGAATCCTAGCTCTTTATAATCTCTAAACAGGTCCTCTTTCCTAGACTTGCCTATGTTGTTGGTACCGACATGGACCACAACAACTGGATCCTCCCCCTCCCTCTCCAATATCCTTTCAAGCCGGTCAGAGATGTCCCGCACCCTAGCACCGGGCAGGCAACATACCATGCGGGACCCTCTATCCTGCTCACAAAGGATACTATCTATCCCTCTGATAATAGAATCCCCTACAACTACAACTTGCCTATTTCCTTCCTCCCCTTGAATGGCCTGCTGAACCATGGTGCCTTGGTCAGCTGACTCATCCTTCCTACAGCCCTGTTCGCCATCCACACAGGGAGCAAGTGCCTCGTACCTGTTGGACAGGGTCAAGGGCTGAGGCTCCTGAGTTCCTGACTGCTGGTTCCCTTTACCTGCCTGACTTGCAGTCACACCCTGCTGTCCCTGGCCACTGGCAGGATTTAAACTATTTACTCTGACAGGTGTGACTGCCTCCTGAAACAAAGTGTCCAGGTAAGCCTCCCCCTCCCGGATGTGCCTCAGTGTGTGAAGCTCAGACTCCAGCTCATCAACTCTGAGCCGGAGTTCTTCGAGCAGCCAACACTTACTGCAGATGTGGTCGCTGCGGCTCGCAATGGGATCTGCCAACTTTGCTGAGTACTGTGAAAAATCACTTGGAAGGTTCTCCACTGTTCCTCAACTGCTCCCAGTCTACCTTAGCTAGCTCTTCTCTCATCCCATTGTAATCTCCTTTGTTTAAGCACAAAACACTAGTGTTTGATTTTACCTTCTCACCCTCCATCTGTATTTTAAATTCCACCATATTGTGATCGCTCCTTCTGAGAGGATCCCTAACTATGAGATCATTAATCAATCCTGTCTCATTACACAGGACAAGATCTAGGACCGCTTGTTCCCTCGTAGGTTCCATTACATACTGTTCTAGGAAACTATCGTGGATACATTCTATAAACTCCTCCTCAAGGCTGCCTTGACCGACCTGGTTAAACCAATCGACATGTAGATTAAGCACAAAACACTAGTGTTTGATTTTACCATTTCTACATGCATCATTTATTTCTTTGTTTATTGCCTGCCCCACCATAATGTTACTATTTGGTGGCCTACAGACTACTCCTATCAGTGACTTTTTCCCCTTACTATTCCTGATTTCCACCCAAATGGATTCGAACTTATCCTCCATTGCACCGTTGTCATCCCTTACTATTGCCCGGATGTCATCCTTAAATAACAGAGCTACACCACCCTTACCATCCACTCTGTCCTTCCGAATAGTTTGATACCCTTGGATATTTAACTCCCAGTCTTGACCATCCTTTAACCATGTTTCAGTAATGGCCACTAGTAATGGCCACTAGGTACGGTGCTCCTTCGCAGTCATTCACGATGATTTGCGCCATCAACTCATTTACCTTATTCCGAATACTACAGGCATTCAGATAAAGTACACTTATGTTGGCTATTATATCTCTGTTTTGAATCTTAACACCTCAATCAGTAACCTCTCCCAAGTTGAAAAATGAAAATGAAAATCGCTTATTGTCACGAGTAGCCTTCAATGAAGTTACTGTTTCCTACTGGCCCCTATGAAGTTTCCTACTGGCCCCTAGTCGCCACATTCCGGCGCCTGTCCAGGGAGGCTGGTACGGGAATTGAACCGTGCTGCTGGCCTGCTTGGTCTGCTTTAAAAGCCAGCGATTTAGCCTGGTGAGCTAAACCAGCCCCTTTAGATTTCCTCTTAACTTTTCTCCTAATTTTCCTTGTCGTTGAACCCATATCTTCAATGTAACAACTGCCGCGTCGCTTACCGTTTGCGTTTTTACTTCCCGTTTTATTCCTTTTAGTATTACTGGGCCTATTCACTGAGCTCCCCGCAGTCACTGTACCTTGTACAGTCGCCCTTTTTGTTTTTTGACTGTGGCTTCACTGCCTTACACTTTCCCCCTTACTGCCTTTTGTTTCTGTCCCTGTTTTACTACCTCCCGACTTCCTGCATTGGTTCCCATCCCCCTGCCACACTGGTTTGTAAACGCTCTGCTATAAAATCTTTGATAATGGATTCTAGAATTTTCCCCACTACTGATGTTAGGTTTACTGCTCTAGAATTCCTTGTTTTCCCTCCACCTCCCTTTTTAAATAGTAGCTACCCTCCAATCTGTGGGGACTGTTCCAGAGTCTATAGAATTCTGGAAGATGACGACCAATGCATCCACCATTTCTAGATCTATTTCCTTAAATACTCGAGGATGTAGATTATCAGGTCCTGGGGATTCATCAGCTTTCAATCCCATCATTTTTCTCAGCACCATTTCTCTCCTAATTTGGATCTCCTTCAATTCGTCCCTCTCACTAAACTCTGCATTCCCCAGCATTTCTGGTATCATGGAATTCCTACATTGCAGAAGTAGGCCATTCAACCCATCGAGACTGCACCGACCCTGCGAAGGAGCACCGTACCTAGGCCCACGCATCAACCCTTTCCCTGTAACTCCACCTGACCTTATCTGTGAAGACAGAACCAAAGTATGTGTTTAGTTGCTCAGCCATTTATTTGTCCCCTATTATACATTCCCCTGTTTCTGACTGTAAGGGACCTACATTTGTCTTCATCGAACTTTTGCTCTTCACGTACCTTTCGAAACTTTTACAGCCATTTTTATGTTCCCTGCAAGCTTACTCATGCACTCTATTTTCCCCTTCTTAAATCAATCTCTTTGTCCTTCTTTACTGAATTCTAAACTGCGCCCAATCCTGTTGTTTTTCTTGACCAATTTTTATGCTTCTTCCTTGGATCAAATACTATCTCTAATTTCCCTTGTAAGCCATGGAATGGTCATCTTTCCCGTTTACTTGGGCCAGACAGAAAAAAAACAATTGTTGCTGTTCCCCATGCGCTCCTTGAATGTTTGCCATTGTCTATCCACCGTCATACCTTCCATGTAACGTTCCCCAATCGATCATAGCCAACTCATGCCTCATATCATCGTAATCTCCTTTATTAAGATTCAGGACCCTAGTGTCAGAAGCAACTACTTCACTCTCCATCTTGTTGAGAAATTCGATCATATTATGTTTACTCATCCCCAAGGGATCTCACACAAATAGCTTGCCAATGAATCCGTTCTCATTACACAATACCCGTCTAGGATGGTCTGTTCTTTACTTGGTTCCTCAATGTATTGGACCAGAAAACCATCTTGTTTACACTCCAGGAATTCCTCATCTACGGTATTGTGGTTAATTTGATTTGCCCAATGTATATACAGATTAAAAACACCCATAACAGATGTTGCTTTATGGCATGCGTCACATGTCAGGTAATAGTGAAATCTCAAGTGGTAATCAAATCAGCACCTTTAATACCCATTTGAGGAATCTTTTACTAGGGTCCGAATTGATCGAGTGGAACCCCTGCCTGAAACAAATAGTGGGAATCAGTATTTGTTGACCATAATGGATGTGTCTACTAGACTTCCGGTGGCCATTCCATTAAGAAACATTAGAGCTAAGAGGGTTGTGGAGAGTTAATGTTTTACCTGATACGAACTACCAAAATAAATCAGATTAGGGATCAAAATTTATGTTGAAATTATTCAGGCAAGTTATATAGTTTAGGATTAAAGCAATTTAACTCAACTGCGTATGATCCAGAATCACAAGGTGTGTCAGAAAGGTGGATCACTTAAATTGATCAAAGAGAAATTGGTGAATCAGTGTCCGGAGACTGTTGTTCGTTATTTGTGAAGGCTCTGCTTTCTCAACCTTGCCCCTTGCCTGAGGTGTGGTGATCCTCAGGTTAAATCACCACAAGTCAGCTCTCTCCATCAAAGGGGAAAGCAGCCGATGGTCATCTGGGATTAGGGCAACTTTACTTACTACGCTGTTGGACTGTGTGTCAGATTTTAGGGAAGGATTAACTGGGGCTGGCGAGTTGGCTAGAAAACAAAATTGTCACCATTGATGATGAAAAAAAGAGGCGGATAAGAAATCAAAAATTCATAGTTTTGTGAGGTGAATCATGAAAACCAAGATTTAGTAGGCCCTATAAAATTGAAAGGAAATTGAGCGAGGTGAATTATTTGATAAGGCGGCCAGATAGAAAGAAAGCCAACCAGAGTGTGTCATGTTCATATGCTCAAAGTGTATTTTGATAGGACTTCCGGTGGCCGACATGGAGTGAGTGGTCGCACATTTGGTGGTTCCTGCTCGCCTGATAAAGGGGCTGAGATTTGCTGGTGAAAAGTGCATGAACAATGCGAGAAAGAAATTCTCCTCGGTAGGGCCTGTTTATGGTTTATTAAACGACGAGCTTAACGACCTAGAAGTAGCAGTCTGGCCTTGAGGACTTTTGAACTAAGACACGGGAAAAGATGGCGGAGGGCTCTGGGGTGTCGTTGCCGGCCCAGTTGGCTACCGAGCAATTGGTGGACTTTCTGAACGCCAAGTTCCAAGAGATCTCAGAGGACCTGGCTACGGTGGCGGAGCCGATCAGGGCGGCTATTGAGAGATTGGAGCAATGGCTGGAGGCACAGATTTCGACGCTCCAGAGGATGGAGGAGTCGGTGGTGAATCATGAGGACCAGTTGGCCTCGTTGGAGGCAGGGATGGTGCTCATGGCAAGCGGCCAGAAGCGGCTGAGGGAGAACGTGGAGGACCTAGAGATTTGCTCCAGGAGGCAGAATCTCCGGATTGTGGAGCTGCCTAAAGGGATTGAGGGAACGCAGAACACAAAGTATGTGGAAAATATGTTTGAGACGTTGGTGGGGGAGAGACCATCCTCCCGAGGTGGATCGAGCGCAGGAGGAGGCCAAAGACAGGAGAGCAGCCAAGGGCGAAGGCGGTGAGATTGCATTGTTTTCTGAACATTCTGAGATTCTGTAGTGGGCGAAGGCAGTGAAAGAGTATACCATGGAAGGGAACGTGGTGCATATCTACTTGGATGCGGAGTGACCAAACGGCGGCTGGGTTCAATAGTCAAGGTGGAGTGGGTTGGTTTACTTTGCTTATGGTGGGGGTCAATCAGAGGAGAGAGTGGGGGTGGGGTGGGTTGGTTTTCTTCCTCTTTGCTTATTGGGGGGGGGGATTACTGATATGGGTGAAGTTGGTGTAGTGCAACTGGTTAAGGGGAGATGGTGGCGGACATCCTGGGGAGGCCCCGAGGGTGGGCGAGGCGTGCCTGGGGGAGTGGGGAGCCCCCCAACCCGGTTGATTATGTGGAATGTTCAGGGATAAAAAGGGCCGATTAAGAGATCTCAATTTTTCGTACACGCGTGGTGTTTCTTCAGGAGACATATTTGAAGATAGGGGACCAGACGAGGTTGAGGAAGGGCTGGATGGGGCAGGTATTCCATTCTTGGCTGGATATGAAGAGAGGGATAGCAGTGTTGATCAGAGGGTGGCCTTTGATGTGGGGAGTGTAGTGACACCCTGGGGTTAGATTTGTGAAGATGAGTGGGAGGTGGAACCTGTGGGGCTGGTGAATGTGCATGCCTCAAATTGAGACAAAGTCGTGGTTTTGAGGCAGATTTTGGCAAAGGTCCTGGACATGCACCGGCTGATTTTGGGGGGGGATTTTACTACGGTGCTGAACCCCAGGTAGTGCCAGGATGTGAGGCAACCCGCCTCGACCATTCCCCCAGGCAGTGTATTCCAGACCGTCACCATCCTCAAATTCCCCCCCAAACCTCCAGCCCCTCATCTTGAACTTGTGCCCCCTCGTCACTGACTCTTCAACTAAGGGGAACAGCTGCTCCCTATCGACCCTGTCTGTGCCCCTCATAATCTTGTCCACCTCGATCAGGTCGCCCCACCGTTTTCTCTGCTCCAGTGAAAACAACCCAAGCCCATCCAACCTCTCTTCATAACTGAAATGTTCAATCCCAGGCAACAACCTGGTGAATCGCCTCTGCACCCCCTCCAATGCAATCACATCTTTCCTGTAATGTGGCAACCAGAATTACACACAGTACTCCAACTGTGGCCTCACCAAAGTTCCATACAACTCCAACATGACCTTCCTGCTTTTGTAACCTGGGCCTTGATAGATAAAGACAAGTGCCCTCTCTCACTGTATTGAAAGTCAGAGAGATCTAGGTGTACAGGTCCACAGGTCACTGAAAGGGGCAACACAGGTAGAGAAGGTAGTCAAGAAGGCATACGGCATGCTTGCCTTCAGTGACCAGGGCATTGAGTATAAGAATTGGCAAGTCATGTTGCAGCTGTATAGAACCTTAGTTAGGCCACACTTGGAGTATAGTGTTCAATTCTGGTCGCCACACTACCAGAGGGATGTGGAGGGTTTAGAGAGGGTGCAGAAGAGATTTACCAGGATGGTATGGAGGGGATTAATTATGAGGAGCGGTTGAATAAACTTGGTTTGTTCTCACTGGAAAGACAGAGGTTGAGGGGCGACCTGATAAAAATCTACAAAATTATGAGGGGTACAGACAGAGTGGATAGTCAGAGGCTTTTTCCCAGGGTAGAGGGGTCAATTACTAGGGGGCATAGGTTTAAGGTGCGATGGGCAAGGTTTAGAGCAGATGTACGAGGCAAGTTTTAGAGGGTAGTGGGAGCCTGGAACTCGCTGCCGGAGGAGGTGGTGGAAGCAGGGACTATAGTGACATTTAAGGGGCATTAGAATTAGAATTAGAACAGTACAGCACAGAACAGGCCCTTCGGCCCTCAATGTTGTGCCGAGCAATGATCACCCTACGTATCCACCCTATACCAGTAACCCAACAACCCCCATTAACATTATTTTTTTAGGACACTAAGGGCAATTTAGCCTGGCCAATCCACCTAACCCGCACATCTTTGGACTGTGGGAGGAAACCGGAGCACCCGGAGGAAACCCACGCACACACGGGGAGGACGTGCAGACTCCGCACAGACAGTGACCCAGCCGGGAATCGAACCTGGGACCCTGGAGCTGTGAAGCATTGATGCTAACCACCATGCTACCGTGCTGGTGATGACCATCTTGACATCTTGCTGGCATCTTGACAAATATATGAATAGGATGGGAATAGAGGGATACCCCAAGCCTATCCAACATCTCTTCATAACTGAAATGTTCCATCCCAGGCACCATCCCGGTAAATCACCTCTGCACCCCCTCCAGTGCAACCACATCCTTCTATACATGTGGCGACTGAATTTCACACAGCACTCCCGCTGTGGCCTCACCAAAGTTCTATACAACTCCAACATGACCTCCCTGCTTTAGTAATCTATGCCTCGATAGATAAAGCCAAGTGTCCCTTATGCATTTTTCCCCACCCTATTATCCTGCCCTTCTGCCGTCAGAGATCTATGGTCCCTTTGTTCCTCGGAACTTCCCAGTGTCATGAGTCGGTTCTTTTCAGGGGTGGAGGACGGGTGTGGACGATGGGAGGGAAAGCTGGCGAACCATGGCCATATGTTTTTAAAGGTAAGTATCAGACAGGTCAAAAGAAGTTTCAGCTATTGTGACATAAAATGTATCATTATGGAGTTTGGAATGAAGAATGCGCCAGCAATATTACAAAGATTAACCAACAAAGTAATTTCTGGACTAAACAATTGTGCAGTGCACATTGACGATTTGGTGGTGTTCAGCAAACGGGGATCGACCATTGGGAACAAAGTTGTTCGAGCGACTACAGGAAGCCGCATTGGTACTGAACTTGGCTAAAAGTGAATTTGCAAAAAGGTCAAGTCACGTTGTTAGACCGTACAAATGGACGTAGTCAGGTGCCTGCACGGAATGTGAAAATAAAATCTATTGGGGGGGTTTCCCATCAACTCGGAGAGACATTCTGGGATTTCTGGGCATGAATGGTTTCGACTGGAATTTCATGCCAAATCTCTGCAGCGTGGTTGCTCCACTGCCTGAACCTCTGAAAAGCACAGGAATTTCAGTGGACATCGGAATATCAGGAGGCATTCGATTGTCTGAAAACTGTGTTAACCTCTGCACCAGTGTTGGCAACATCTAATTATGCCAAGCCATTTGAGGTGGCAACTGATGCAAGTGATGTGGGCGTTGGTGCTGTGCTATAGAAAATGACGGAAGAATAGAAATAGAAGTTTGATTATTTTTCCTCTGAAATCTTCATCAAAATAAATGTTCAGCCATCGAGGAGGAGACATTGAGTTTGTATTGGCGTTACAGCATTGACATTTATGTCACTAACAATTCATCAGAGACAACTGTATATACAGATCATAATCCATTAAAGTTTTAAAAAAGTTTAAGGATCAGAACGCAAGATTGTTTAGATGGAGTTCATTGCTACAAAAAATTACATATGCAGCAGGAAGAGAAAATGTGATTGCAGATGATTTATCACTACTGTACGAGAAGACTGAACATTTAAAAGTGGAAAAAGAAAGACCGAAATTGACTATTCATTTTTAAACTTGCATGCTTATTTGTTGGGTTTAGTAATGTTTAGAGTTAAATGGCTTTGGAAAATGAAGCCACCTGTTTAAATTGCTGTTTTTTAAAAAAAACATTTTATTAAGGCATTTATGGTTTTATAATAACAAAAGACGCAAGTACAGATATAAACATGGTTCAACGCATAACACACCGCTCCATCTCCCACAGTTCTGGCCTAGGCTAGACCGACATAGTCTAACTCCCTCTCCTCTACTCCCCACCTCGCCCCGCTCCCTAACCTCTCTCCCCTATATTCAATCTGCTGAGGGTTCAATTTTCTCTCAGTAAGTCGATAAACGGCTGCCACCTCCAAACGAACCCGAATGATGAACCTCTCAGGCCGACCTTGATTTTCTCAAGCCTGAGAAACCCAGCCATGTCACTAACCCTTACCCCTGCTTTCAGGGGCTTAGAGTCCCTCCACGCTAGTAAGATCCGTCTCCGGGTTACTAAGGAGGCAAAGGCCAAAACATCAGCCTCTCTCGCCCCTGGACCCCTGGGTCTTCCGACACTCCAAAAATTACCACCTTTGGATTCGGTGCCACCCTCACTTTAACACCCTGGACATGACATCTGTAAATCCCTGCCAGTATCGCCCGAGCTTCAGGCATGCCCAAAACATGTGGGCATGATTTGCGGGCCCACACCTGTCCTCTACCCCAATACCCACTCATCCTGGCCTCCGTCATGTGTGGACCATCTTGAATTGTATCAGGCTGAGCTTGCCACATGACGAGGACATATTGAGCTGGGTTTTGTTTTAAAGGGGAAGGTGTGATAAATGTAGGAATTTCAGATATACTGTATTATTTGTATGTGGTACGGTAAGGGGTAAAAGCCTGGGTTAGTGTGTGACTGCTGCAGTCATGTGGTATGGTAAGGGGTAAAAGCCTGGGTTAGTGTGTGACTGCTGCAGTCATGTGGTATGGTAAGGGGTAAAAGCCTGGGTTAGTGTGTGACTGCTGCAGTCATGTGGTACGGTAAGGGGTAAAAGCCTGGGTTAGTGTGTGACTGCTGCAGTCATGTGGTACGGTAAGGGGTAAAAGCCTGGGTTAGTGTGTGACTGCTGCAGTCATGTGGTACGGTAAGGGGTAAAAGCCTGGGTTAGTGCGTGACTGCTGCAGTCATGTGGTACGGTAAGGGGTAAAAGCCTGGGTTAGTGCGTGACTGCTGCAGTCATGTGGTATGGTAAGGGGTAAAAGCCTGGGTTAGTGCGTGACTGCTGCAGTCATGTGGTATGGTAAGGGGTAAAAGCCTGGGTTAGTGCGTGACTGCTGCAGTCATGTGGTACGGTAAGGGGTAAAAGCCTGGGTTAGTGTGTGACTGCTGCCGTCATGCTTTAAACATTCCTGGTTTGAAAGATGCTTTAGCATCGTAAAAGTTTGGGCTAATTAACTTTTATTAAGATTAAGAGGGTTCCCAGCAGAGTAATTAATTAGACACACTGTGTTCAGCTTGGTAAGATGATGTAGTAGATGGGAGGGGCCATGGGCTGAGGCAGTCGGTGTTAAGGTTTTCAGGGTTAGTTTTTGCCTGGAAGGTGAGCTGAGAAATTTTGGGAAGAATTCAGCCAGATTGTCAACTCTCTTTCTTTCAATCTCAAAACATTTCTCTTTCTCAAAGTGGAGTATCCAAGACATCTCTTTACAACTGAGTTCTAATGGCTAGTGCCCGGATATGGTTTGGCCGTTTCATTGGGAGTAAAGATAGCAGTTCAGGGTGATTGTGTCACTGTACTGATTAGCATTGTCAAAGGGGTAATTGAAGCTATTTTCTAGTGTGATGTTAAAGATATTTTAATACTGTGTCAGTAATACCGTTTGTTTTAATATGTCTATTTTTTCGTGAAATCACTCCTGGATCGAGGTATCCTTTCCTCACAGTCTGACAAAATTCAAATCAAACATTGTGGTTTCTGTCCAGAATCCTAGACACTGTTGGGGTCTGGTCCAAGATGGTAACACTGGCACAGCGAAGCACAGTCAGCGAGCGACACAATTATCCCAGCTCAGGGTGGCAGCGAGTTAGGGTGCCTCTCCGTTCCGTCCCACCGCCACCCTGCCAAAGAAAAGACAGCGCCTCACCTGACAAACTGATCTCTCCCTCCGACAGCAAACTGGTGGGTGTCGGAGGGGTTCATGTAGATTGTGTACAGGCCAACCTTTTTGTCCTTTTCTTTTGTGACGATCAGCTTCCTGAGGGGAAGAAGGGAGAAGATGCTAAATTCGCAGCTCTCAATAACCACAGGAACCCCCAAAGTACTTCACAGCAGGAAAGGTATTTTAGAAGGCTGGGCATTGCCATAGTGCACGAAACGCAGCAGCCCGTTGGTGCACAGCAAGATCCCAACACACCAGCATGACATTGACCCAGACCTCACCCAGTGCCTGCCCTCCGCCAGCGGCACTGCCCCACCCAGTGCCCACCCTCCCCCAGCAGCACTGCCCCACCCAGTGCCCGCCCTCCCCAGCAGCACTGCCCCACCCAGTGCCCACCCTCCCCCAGTGGCACTGCCCCACCCAGTGTCCACCCTCCCCCAGCGGCACTGCCCCACCCAGTGCCCACCCTCCCACAGCACAGCAGCACTGCCCCACCCAGTGCCTGCCCTCCCCCAGTGGCACTGCTCCACCCAGTGCCCCCTCCCACAGCACAGTAACAGCAACCACAGTCTGCCCTCCCACATCATGGCAGTGCTGCCCTCAGTGCCCACCCCACCACCCCCACTCCAGAGTGCCCTCTGTCAGCTCTGCGCCCTCTCCCAATTGAGTGAGTGTGCCCTCAGACAGCATGCCCCCCCACAATGTGCAACCTCCAACAGCACGGCACTCTTCCCCCACCCCGCCAATAGTACGTGCCTTCCCACAACGTGACACCATTCCCCCACCCCTGTTTGTATTCTCCAACAGCCTGCCACTACTCTTCCCACCTTCTTTCCTCACTCCCTGCCCCTCCCCCACCCCCCGCCCCACCCTCGCCCCTCCTCCACCACACACCCCCCACCCCCTCCGCACCCACCCGCTCGCCCCTCCACACACAACCGCCACACACAACCCCCCCGCCCCCCCAGTTGATGACGGTAGTTGCCCGAGGGCAGGTCAGGGGAGATGCGGGACATGGGCCGCAGACCGGCCCAGGTTATGATTGATCAACGGGGTGGGGTCACATGGAACGTTCAGGGACTGAAAGGGCCAGTCAAAAGGGCCCGTGTCTTCACGCACTTGAAGCAACTGAAGGCAGATGTTGCTACATTGCAGAAGAAACATTTGAAGAAACGGGGGGATCAGATAAGGTTAAGGAAGGGATGGGTTGGGCAGGTGTCCCATTCGGGGTTAGACTTTAAAACAAGGGGTGTAGCGATCCTGGTCAATAAGCGGATGGCATTTACGGTGAGGAAGATAGAGATGGAGCCGGGGGTGGATATGTTATGGTTAGTGGGAAGTTGGAGAGAATGGCCGTGGTATTGATAAATATATATGCCCCAAACTGGGATGATGTCGAGTTTGTTAGACGGTGTTGGGGAAGATCCCGGACCTGGATTCATATCAAGTGATCACGGGGGGGCGATTTCAACACGGTCCCGGATTAGAGGCTGGATCGGCCGAGTTCCAGGTCTGGGAATGTATCAGCTATGGCAAAGGAGCTGCGGGGGTTTATGGAGCACATGGCGGGGGTGTGTCCGTGGAGATTTGGGAGGCCAAGGAGTGCAGAGTTTTCACTCCCATGTACACAAGGTGTATTCCCGGATAGGCTTCTTTGTGTTGGACAAAATGCTGCTGGCTGTGGTAGTAGATACTGAATATTCAGCAATTATGGTGTCAGACCACGCCCCACACTAGGTAGACCTGCAAGCTAACAAAGGAAAGGCCCAGCGGCTGTAATGGAGGTTGGATATGGGGCTGTTAGTGGAGGAGTTAGTGATGACGTTTTCCGTTGGTCAAGCAACATGTTTGGGGCAGCACGGTAGCATGGTGGTTAGCATAAATGCTTCACAGCTCCAGGGTCCCAGGTTCGATTCCCGGCTGGGTCACTGTCTGTGTGGAGTCTGCACGTCCTCCCCCTGTGTGCGTGGGTTTCCTCCGGGTGCTCCGGTTTCCTCCCACAGTCCAAAGATGTGCGGGTTAGGTGGATTGGCCATGCTAAATTGCCCGTAGTGTCCTAATAAAAAAGTAAGGTTAAGGGGGGTTTGTTGGGTTACGGGTATAGGGTGGATACGTGGGTTTGAGTAGGGTGATCATGGCTCGGCACAACATTGAGGGCCGAAGGGCCTGTTCTGTGCTGTACTGTTCTATGTTCTATGAGGTGGTGTGTGAGCGGGTGAGGGAGGCCATTTGGGGATATATTGGGATCAATGACATGGGTGTGGTTTCGGAGGCACTGAAGGCGGCTGTTTGGGGGGGAACTCATCTCAATTCAGGCCGAGGAGAAGGCTGAGTGGGCGGAGTTGGACAGGCTGGTAGGCAAAAGGTTACAGGTGGACAGGTGGTACGCGGAGTCTCCGGATGACGGGCTATTGAAGGAGTGTCAGGGACCTGATGGATACCCGTTTGAGTTTTATAAAAAGTTCTCCAGGTTGCTAGGGCCGCTCCTGGTAAAGGCTATTAATGAGTACAAGGAGCTGGGAGTGCTCCCCCCCCACCCCCCAATGTTATCGCAGGCATCAATTTCCCTTATTTTGAAGCGGGATAAGGATACGGAGAGTTGTGGGTCGTATAGGCCAATCTCCCTGTTGAATATGGATGCGAAACTGCTGGCAAAGATCTTGGCCATGCGCACTGAAGATTGTGTTCCAGGGGTAATAGGGGAGGACCAGACGGCATTTCTGAAGGGACGACGCCCTACGTCCAATATTAGATGGCTCCTAAACGTGATAATGATGCCTGCGGAGGGGCGCGAGGCCGAGATGGTGGTGGCCATGGATGCAGAGAAAGCCTTTGATCGGGTGGAGTGGAGGTACCTGTGGGATGTCCTGGGAAGGTTTGGGCTCGGGGAGGGATTCGTGGATTGGGTCCGGTTGTTATATCAGGCACCAGTGGTGAAGGTGAGGACCAACCGGATCCGATCAGAGTATTTTAGTCTGTGGAGGGGGTCACGGCAGGAGTGCCCGCTCTCCCCACTACTGTTTGCCCTGGCCATAGAGCGTTTGGCAATGGCGCTGAGGGCATCGAACATTTGGTGGGGGGGGGGGGGGGAAGAGAGAGAGAGAGAGAGAGAGAGAGAGAGAGAGAGAGAGAGAGAGAGAGAGAGAGAGAGAGAGAGAGAGAGAGAGAGAGGGGGGGTGGAACACAGGGTCTCGCTCTATGCGAACGATTTGTTCCTTTATATAGCAGACCATTGGGGGAATTCCCGTGGGGGGGGGGGGGAATTACAGGAATTATGGGGATACTGGAGGAATTTGGTCAGTTCTCAGGTTACAAATTAAACATGAGCAAGAGTGAGGTCTTTGTGATCCAGGTAAGGGGGCAGGAGAGGAGACTGAGGGAGATGCCGTTCAAAGTGGTGAGAGGGAGTTTCAGGTACCTGGGGATTCAGGTGGCGAAGGACTGGGGTCAGCTACATAAACTAAGTTTGGGTAGGGGGTTAGGGTGATGGAGCAAATGAAAATGGACTTCCGTAGGGGGGACATGCTCCCGTTGTCATTGGCGGGGAGGTTACAGACTGTGAAAATGACAATCCTCATTGGACTGGGGACGGTTGGGGAGGGGAAGGTTTCGGAAATGTGTAAGGAACTGGTGGAGTGGGAAAAGGATCCCAATCGGAGAGGTGAAGGGGGAGTGGGAGGACGAGTTGGGAGGGGAGTTGGAAGTCGGGCTATGGGAGGAGACCCTGAGGCGAGTCAATGCATCCTCGCCGTGTGCCAGGCTCAGCCTGATCCAGTTCAAGGTGGTCCACAGGGTTCATATGACTGTGGCCCAGATGAGTAGGTTTTTTGAAGAGCTGGAGGACAGATGTGGGCGGTGCGAAGGAAGTCCGGTGAATCATGTACATATGTTTTGGGCGTGTCCGAGGCTGAGGGAATTTTGGCAGGTGTTTTCAGATGTCATGTCAGAGGAACTGGAAGGGAGGGTGACTCTGAGTCCAGAGGTGGCAATATTTGGAGTGTCGGAAAATCCGGGAGCCCAGGGGAGGGAGAAAGGCCGACGTTTTGGCCTTTGCCTCCCTGGTGGCCCGGAGACGGATTGTGCTGGAATGGAGGGACTCAGAGCCTCCAAGTCAGGAGTGTGGGTTAGTGACCTGGCAGGGTTTCTCAGGCGAGAGAAGATTAAGTTTGCCTTAAGGGGTTCAGTACAGGGGTTCACTCGGAGGTGGCAGCTGTTCATCGACTTCTTCAAGGAAAACTGACCTTCAGCAAGGGCGGGGGGGGCATGGAAATGAAGAATAAGGGCAGGTAATCTAATATATGGGTAGCTAGGAGTTAGGGCGGGGAGAAGTTGTGCAAGTTACTGGGGAGGGTTTTGCATGTGTCAAACATCTCTGTTGTTTAGAGTGTTAAAATGTTAAAATTATAAATGCCTGAATAGGACTTCCGGTGGCAGCGATGACGTAGGAAGCCGCACATTTGGGAGCTCACATTTTAAACGGACTTTTCGGCTCTTTTTAGAGCCCAAAACGGAAATTTTTCGACGTCTCCTGGTGGGAGAAGGTGTGCTGATCGACTTTCCCCGCAGTCCATGACTCGAACTCGGAGTGGAAAGGGGGAAAAAACAGCAGCAGCTCCCCAGAAAAAACAGGGGAAGGAATCCAAGATGGCGGCCGGCGGAGCTCCAGAGGAGTGGAAGCTGTGGGCCCTGGAGCAACAAGCTGCTCTCCTGCGCTGTTTTGCAGACTTCAAGGCTGAGGTACTGAGCTCTCTGCAGGAAACGAACAGAATGCTCTCGGAGATTCAGACGACCCAGGGTGCTGCCTTCAAGGAGTTGCAGACGCAGGCCACTGAACGAGAGGAGGAGGCCGGGATCCTCGTGAGTAAGGTGGAGGGGCACGAGGCACTCCACAAGAAGTGGCAGGAACACTTAGAGGAGCTTGATCACCGCATGAGGCGGAAAAATCTGCGGATCTTGGGCCTTGCGGAAGGCAGGAGGGGTCGGACCTGACAACCTACGTAGCTACGATGCTGAACTCGCTAGTGGGGGCCAGGTCTTTCCATCTGCCCTTGGAGCTGGAGGGAGCACACAGAGTACTGGCCAGGAGGCTGTGTCCTCTTTTTTTGTACTTTTGCTATTTTGATATGGTTATTTATGGGGGTGTTGTTCTGTTATATTTTTTTTTTGCTGTGGGGCATTGTTTGAGTTTTGTATCTTGCGGGGAGGGTTGGGGGGGGTTTGTTGTATTCTATGTCGGGTTGGGGGTATGGAGTGAGGCTGGTATTTGGGAGCTGCGTCAGAAGGGTGTGGTGCGGCAGTGCGAAAGCGCGGGCTTTCCTCTGGTTTCCCGCGCAGCGGGGCTGGGGGGTGGAGACGATGACGGGGGAGGCGGGGCCTTAACTGGTTCTTCCCCGCGCTGGAGCGGTGCCTGGAGGAGGGATAGATTGGGAGATGACCCCACTTTGGGAGGGGTCGGGTTATTGGCGGGAGTTTCCGGGGTCAGCAGAAGTTAGCTGACCCACGGAAGTACAATGGAGGACGGTTCGCGGCTAGGAGGGTTCCTAGCCTGGGGGGGAAGGGAGGGGGGGGAAAGGGGAATACCGGGTTGCTGCTGGTAGGGTCAGGAAGGAGCTGGTGGGGGCTGGGGGGACAGAGGTGAGGTGTTGTCGCTGTGGGGACTGGGTCGGGCAGTCGACAGGCTATGGCTAGTCGACGGGGGAGGGGGGGGGGGCGGGACGCCCTCTGATTCGGTTGGTCACCTGGAATGTGAAAGGATTGAATGGGCCGGTGAAGCGGTCGAGGGTACTGGCTCATTTGAAGGGGCCCACCTGAAGGTGGCGGACCAGGTCCATCTGAGGAAGGGATGGGTCGGGCAGGTTTTCCACTCTGGGTTGGATGTGAAGAACCGGGGAGTGGCGATTCTGGTGGGGAAAAATGTGTAGTTTGAGGCATCGGAGGTGGTGGCGGATAAGGGGGGTAGGTATGTTATGGTTAGGGGCAGGCTACAAGGAGAGAAGGTGGTACTTGCTAGTGTGTATGCCCCAAATTGGGATGATGCGGGCTTTATGAGGCGTATGTTGGGACGGGTCCCGGATCTGGAGGTGTGAGGTCTGATCATGGGGGGGGGGGGGGGGGGGGGGGGGGGGGGAGACTTCAATACGGTGTTGGATCCTTCACTGGATCGGTCCAGCTCTAGGACGGGTAGGAGGCCGGCGGCGGCCAAGGTACTGAGAGGGTTTATGGACCAGATGGGTGGGGTGGATCCATGGAGGTTTGTGAGGTCAAGGGCATGGGAGTACTCTTTCTTCTCCCACGTACATAGGGTCTAATCTCAGATAGACTTCTTCGTGGTGAGTAGGGGACTGATTCCGAGAGTGGAGGAGGCCGAGTATTCGGCCATTGCAATCTCCCACCACGCTCCGCATTGGATAGAGTTGGAGATGGGGGAGGTGCGGGACCAGCGCCCGTTGTGGCGGTTGGATGTGGGGTTGTTGGCGGAGGAGGTGGTGTGTAGGAGGGTCCGGGCAAGTATTGAGGGGTACCTCGAGGTGAATGATACGGGGGAGGTTCAGGTGGGGGTGGTCTGGGAAACCCTGAAGGCAGTGATTCGTGGGGAGTTGATATCCATCCGGGCACACAGGGATAGACTGGTGGGAAAGATGCTAGAGGTAGACAGGAGGTGCGCAGAGGCACCAGAGGAGGGACTGTTGGGGGAGAGGCGCAGCCTGCAGGCTAAATTTGATTTGCTGACCACAAGAAAGGCGGAGGCACAGTGGAAGAAGGCACAAGGGGCAGTGTACGAACATGGTGAAAAGACGAGTAGGATGCTGGCTCATCAGCTCCGCAAGCGGGATGCGGCTAAGGAAATTGCTGGAGTGAGAGACAAGAGTGGGAATATGGTGCGGAAGGGGGCAGAGGTGAATGAGGTCTTCAAGGACTTTTACGGGGAACTGTACTGGTCGGAGCCAACGGGGGAGAGAAGGGGAATGGAGAGGTTCCTCGAAGGGCTTTCTTTCCCGAAGGTGCAGGAGGAGCAGTTGGGTGCGCCGATTGAGCTGGAGGAGCTAGTTAAGGGGATCGGGCAGATGCAGTCAGGGAAGGCACCGGGGCCGGATGGGTTTCTGGTGGAATTTTATAAAAAGTTTGTGGACCTAGTGGGCCCTTTGCTGGTGCGGACACTTAATGAAGCGTGGGAAGGGGGGACTTTGCCCCCGACGATGTCGCGGGCACTGATCTCGTTAATTTTAAAGAGGGACAAGGACACTCAGCAGTGTGGTTCATACAGGCCCATATCTCTCCTTAACGTAGATGCCAAGGTGCTGGCAAAAATCCTGGCCACCAGGATAGAGGACTGTGTTTCAGGGGTTGTACACGAGGACCAGACAGGTTTTGTGAAGGGAAGGCAGCTGAACACGAATGTGCAGAGATTGTTGAATGTCATCATGATGCCAGCGATTGAGGGGGAGGCAGAGATAGTGGTGGCGCTGGATGCAGAGAAGGCCTTCGATAGAGTGGAGTGGGGGTACTTATGGGAAGTGTTGAGGAGGTATGGATTTGGTGAAGGGTTTATTAGATGGGTAAGACTGCTATATGAGGCCCCGATGGCGTGCGTGGCCATGAATGGGAGGAGGTCGGAGTACTTCCGGCTTTACCGAGGGACCAGGCAGGGTTGCCCCCTGTCCCCCTTGTTGTTTGCACTGGCAATCGAGCCGCTGGCGATGGCATTGAGGGATTCAGAGAGGTGGAGAGGTTTGGTGCGAGGTTGGGAGGAACATAGGGTGTCGTTGTATGCCGATGACCTGTTACTGTATGTGGCGGACCCGGTGGGAGGGATGCCGGGGGTGATGGAGCTGCTAGCTGAGTTTGGCACCTTTTCAGGTTATAAACTAAATTTAGGCAAGAGTGAGGTGTTTGTGGTGCACCCTGGAGACCAGGAGGAAGGAATTGGTAGGCTCCCGCTTAGGCGGGCAGGGGAGAGCTTTAGGTACCTGGGGGTGCAGGTGGCCAGGGACTGGGGGACTCTCCACAAACATAATTTCACCAGACTTGTAGGTCAGATGGAGGAGGAGTTCAAGAGGTGGGACATGCTGCCATTGTCGTTGGCGGGGAGGGTACAGTCCGTCAAAATGACAGTGCTTCCGAGGTTCTTGTTCCTCTTTCAGTGCCTGCCCATCTTTATCCCCAGGACCTTCTTCAGGAGAGTGACTAGCAGTATTTTGAGCTTTGTGTGGGCACATGGGACTCCCGAGAGTGAAGAGGGTGTTCCTGGAGCGAGGGAGGGATAGAGGCGGGCTGGCGCTGCCCAACCTTTTGGGGTACTATTGGGCGGCCAATGTGTCAATGGTGCGTAAATGGGTGATGGAAGGGGGAGGGGCGGCGTGGAAAAAAATGGAGATGGCGTCATGTAGAGGTACGAGCCTGGGTGCCATGGCAACTGCGCCGTTGCCGCTCTCCCTTAAGAGGTTTACCACGAGCCCGGTGGTGGCGGCGACCCTAAGAATGTGGAGACAGTGGAGACGGAAACAGGGGGCTCGATGGAGGCTCCATTGGGTGGAAATCATCGGTTCATCCCAGGGAACAGGGATGGGGATTTAGGGGTGGCAAAGGGTGGGCATCAGTAAGTTGAGGGACCTGTTTATTGGCGGGTGGTTTGCAGGCCTGGGGGAACTGGAAGATAAATTTGGGCTTCCCCAAGGGAACATGTTCAGATACTTGCAGGTAAAGGCGTTTGCTAGGCGACAGGTAGAGGGATTCCCTTTGCTGCCCTCACGGGGGACGATGGACGGGGTATGGGTCGGAGAGGGGAAGGTGTCTGCCATCTATAAGGTAATGCAGGAGGTGGAGGAGTCGTCAGTGGAAGAGCTGAAGGCTAAATGGGAGGAGGAACTCGGGGAGCAGATAGAGGACGGGACTTGGGCGGATGCCTTGGAGAGAGTCAACTCTTCCTCCTCATGTGCGAGGCTTCGTCTCATCCAATTTAAGGTGCTAACCCCCCACATGTCCGGGACTAGGGTGAGCAGGTTCTTTGGGGGTGAAGACAGGTGCACCAGATGTTCGGGGAGTCCAGCGAACCACACCCATATGTTCTGGGCATGCCCAGCACTGGAAGAATTCTGGAAGGGGGTGGCGGGGACGGTGTCGAGGGTGGTTGGTTCCAGGGTCAAACAGGGTGGGGACTCGCGGTTTTTGGAGTTGCGGTAGAGCCGGGAGTGCGGGAGGCGAAAGAGGCCAGTGTCCTGGCCTTTGCGTCCCTAGTAGCCCGACGAAGGATCTTGCTGCAGTGGAAGGATGCGAGGCCCCTAAGCGTGGAGACCTGGATCAGTGACATGGCGGGATTTATAAAATTGGAAAGGGTCAAATTTGCCCTGAGAGGATCAATACAAGGGTTCTATAAACGATGGCAGCCTTTTCTGGACTTCCTGGCTCAAAGATAGATATCTTAGTCAATAGGAGCAGCAACATGGGGAGGGGGGTTCCTTATTGTAGTTTCTATTATGTAACTTAATATTGTGTTAATTTGCATTGTTGTTAAAATGCTGTGTTGTTCATGGAGGTGGGGCGAATGTTTATAATTGCTAATATTATTGTTATTTTTGGTATTTTGTTATGGTTCGTTGTTGTTGTATAAATTCAAAATTTTTCAATAAAAATTTTAAAAAAATAAATGCCTGAATAAAATGTTTTCTAAAAATAAAATGTTGCCATTAACGGTATATTTCCCCTCTACGTTGGACCGACCAAAACGCATTACCTCACATTTGTCCGGATTGAACGCCGTTTGCCATTTCTCTGCCCAAGTCTCCAACCTAATTATGTCCTGCTGTATCTTCTGACAATCCTCCACACTATCTGCCACTCCTCCAACCTTGGTGTCATCCACAAACTTACTAATCAGACTAGCAACATTATGCTCCAAATTGTTTATGCACACCACAAACAGAGGCCCCGGCACCGATTCCTGTGGAACACCACCGGTCACAACCTTTCATTCAGAAAAACACCCTTCTACTGGGTAGCACAGTGGTTAGCACAGATGCTTCACAGCTCCAGTGCCCCAGGTTCGATTCCCGGCTTGGGTCACAGTCTGTGTGGAGTCTGCACATTCTCCACATGTTTGCGTGGGTTTCCTCCGGGTGCTCCGGTTTCCTCCCACAGTCCAAAGATGTGCAGGTTAGGTGGATTGGCCGTTCTAATGTAGCCATCTGGGATGGCCATTTTCGGTATACAAAAATGGACGCTCGCAGAGCCTACAGGGAAATGTGGACAATACTAAGCAACAAGCAGGCAGAGCCTGAATGTATATTTAGAAGGCAGTTTGCAGACGGAATCGAAACTCTGGGTCGATTTACATGTTGATGGCACATCTCCGGGGAACATAAGAACATAAGAACTAGGAGCAGGAGTAGGCCATCTGGCCCCTCGAGCCTGCTCCGCCATTCAATTAGATCATGGCTGATCTTTTGTGGACTCAGCTCCACTTTCCGGCCCGAACAGCATAACCCTTAATCCCTTTATTCTTCAAAAAACTATCTATCTTTACCTTAAAAACATGTAATGAAGGAGCCTCAACTGCTTCACTGGGCAAGGAATTCCATAGATTCACAACCCTTTGGGTGAAGAAGTTCCTCCTAAACTCAGTCCTAAATCTACTTCCCCTTATTTTGAGGCTATGTCCCCTAGTTCTGCTGTCACCCGCCAGTGGAAACAACCTGCCCGCATCTATCCTATCTATTCCCTTCATAATTTTAAATATTTCTATAAGATCCCCCCTCATCCATCTAAATTCCAACGAGTACAGTCCCAGTCTACTCAACCTCTCCTCATAATCCAACCCCTTCAGCTCTGGGATTAACCTAGTGAATCTCCTCTGTACACCCTCCAGCGCCAGTACGTCCTTTCTCAAGTAAGGAGACCAAAACTGAACACAATACTCCAGGTGTGGCCGCACTAACACCTTATACAATTGCAACATAACCTCCCTAGTCTTAAACTCCATCCCTCTAGCAATGAAGGACAAAATTCCATTTGCCTTCTTAATCACCTGTTGCACTTGTAAACCAACCTTCTGTGACTCATGCACTAGCACACCCAAGTCTCTCTGAACAGCGGCATGCTTTAATATTTTATCGTTTAAATAATAATCCCGTTTGCTGTTATTCCTACCAAAATGGATAACCTCACATTTGTCAACATTGTATTCCATCTGCCAGACCCTAGCCCATTCACTTAACCTATCCAAATCCCTCTGCAGACTTCCATTATCCTCTGCACTTTTTGCTTTACCACTCATCTTAGTGTCATCTGCAAACTTGGACACATTGCCCTTGGTCCCCAACTCCAAATCATCTATGTAAATTGTGAACAATTGTGGGCCCAACACGGATCCCTGAGGGACACCACTAGCTACTGATTGCCAATCAGAGAAACACCCATTTATCCCAACTCTTTGCTTTCTATTAATTAACCAATCCTCTATCCATGCTACTACTTTACCCTTAATGCCATGCATCTTTATCTTATGCAGCAACCTTTTGTGTGGCACCTTGTCAAAGGCTTTCTGGAAATCCAGATATACCACATCCATCGGCTCCCCGTTATCTACTGCACTGGTAATGTCCTCAAAAAATTCCACTAAATTAGTTAGGCATGACCTGCCCTTTACGAACCCATGCGGCGTCTGCCCAATGGGACAATTTCTATCCAGATGCCTCGCAATTTCTTCCTTGATGATAGATTCCAGCATCTTCTCTACTACCGAAGTTAAGCTCACTGGCCTATAATTTCCTGCTTTATGCCTACCTCCTTTTTTAAACAGTGGCGTCACGTTTGCTAATTTCCAATCCACCGGGACCACCCCAGAGTCTAGTGAATTTTGGTCAATTATCACTAGTGCAACTACAATTTCCCTAGCCATCTCTTTTAGCACTCTGGGATGCATTGCATCAGGGCCAGGAGACTTGTCTACCTTTAGCCCCATTAGCTTGCCCATCACTCCCTCCTTAGTGATAACAATCCTCTCAAGGTCCTCACCTGTCATAGCCTCATTTCTATCAGTCGCTGGCATGTTATTTGTGTCTTCCACTGTGAAGACCAACCCAAAAAACCTGTTCAGTTCCTCAGCCATTTCCTCATTTCCCATTATTAAAACTCCCTTCTCATCCTCAAAAGGACCAATATTTACCTTAGCCACTCTTTTTTGTCTTGTATATTTGTAAAAACTTTTACTGTCTGTTTTTATATTCTGAGCAAGTTTACTCTCATACTCTATCTTACTCTTCTTTATAGCTTTTTTAGTAGCTTTCTGTTGCCCCCTAAAGATTTCCCAGTCTAATCTCCCAGCAATCTTTGCCACTTTATATGCTTTTTCCTTCAATTTGATACTCTCCCTTATTTCCTTAGATATCCACGGTCGATTTTCCCTCTTTCTTCCATCCTTCCTTTTTGTTGGTATAAAACTTTGCTGAGCACTGTGAAAAATCGCTTGGAAGGTTCTCCACTGTTCCTCAACTGTTCCACCATAAAGTCTTAGCTCCCAGTCTACCTTAGCTAGTTCTTCTCTCATCCTCTTGTAATCTCCTTTGTTTAAACACAAAACACTAGTATTTGATTTTACTTTCTCACCCTCCATCTGAATTTTAAATTCCACCATATTGTGATCACTCCTTCCGAGAGGATCCCTAACTATGAGATCATGAATCAATCCTGTCTCATTACACAGGACAAGATCTAGGACCGCTTGTTCCCTCGTAGGTTCCATTACATACTGTTCTAGGAAACTATCGCGGATACATTCTATAAACTCCTCCTCAAGGTTGCCTTGACCGACCTGGTTAAACCAATCGACATGTAGATTAAAATCCCCCATGATAACTGCTGTACCATTTCTACATGCATCAGTTATTTCTTTGTTTATTGCCTGCCCCACCATATCGTTACTATTTGGTGGCCGATAGACTACTCCTATCAGTGACTTTTTCGCCTTACTATTCCTGATTTCCACCCAAATGGATTCAACCTTATCCTCCATAGCACTGATGTCATCCCTTACTATTGCCCGGATGTCATCCTTAAATAACAGAGCAACACCACCTCCCTTACCAACCACTCTGTCCTTCCGAATAGTTTGATACCCTCGGATATTTAACTCCCAGTCGTGACCATCCTTTAACCGTGTTTCAGTAATGGCCACTAAATCATAGTCATTTACGATGATTTGTGCCATCAACTCATTTACTTTATTCCGAATACTACGAGCATTCAGGTAAAGTACACTTATGTTGGTTTTTTTACCTCTGTTTTGAATCTTAACATAGAACATAGAACGATACAGCGCATTACAGGCCCTTCGGCCCTCAATGGATCTCCAGTTTTATTCCTTTTGTTATTACTGAGCCTATTCACTGAGCTCCCCTCAGTCACTGTACCTTGTACTGTCGCCCTTTTAGATTTTTGACTATGTCTTCTCTGCCTTGCACTTTTCCCCTTACTTCCTTTTGCTTCTGTCCCTGTTTTACTACCTTCCAACTTCCTGCATCGGTTCCCATCCCCCTGCCACATTAGCTTAAACCCTCCCCAACAGAACAAAGGACTAATGCTCAGGTAGCCGATACTGTCGCAGACATCCCGGCGCCACTATCCCAACCGAAAGGCACAAACAAAGCAAAGCCAACAGCCACCTAGGACACGCCCAGCCATCAGGGCACACGCCCCTTTATTGGTTTAGATCAATGACAATGATCAAGAAGCTGTCCAATTAATTGGGACCAAGTTTAAGGCCCGTCTAAAAGTGCGCAAAGACCCATCAAGTATAAGGAGGAACCCCCGACAAAGATTCAGCCTCTTGGATTCGGCTCTTAAGCGGAGAGACCCATCCACCAGCACCACCAGAAGCAGTAAGTTCAAGTTCAACGCTCGCTACCAGACAGACGACCTTAGCCGTTCTCCTGTTACCTCTTCGAACCCAACAGCCTCAGATCCGAATAACGGCCATTGTTCCTCTGACTAAGTGGGCACCCGAAGTTAAGTATAGGCGTTAGCGTTAGAGATATTTTAGTTTGTAGTATTATCGTGCATGAGTAGATCTTACTGTGTGTAAATAAATAGCATTGACTTTGAACTAACTAACTGGTATTTGGCTCTTTGATCGGTATTCGGTTTGAACCTTGTGGCTGTATCGAGAGATACCTGGCGACTCTGAAAGTAAACATAATTAGGATTAAGAAAAGCGACCATATTGACTGCTATATTTATAGCAAGTAAACAGGGCAACATTACTGGTGACTCTGGTGGGACTCGACCTAGAAATGGCTTTGTCACTCCGAGAGAACCCAAATTTGAATCAGAATCCAATTGGAAAAATAAAACCACAAGCCTAAGACCAATATCGATCAAACCACCAAGATTCGGGAGTGTGTTATTTGCATGCATACTAACAAGGGATATAAGGTAAACTTGATAGATTTTGTTGCGTAAAACTGTCGGGAGTTTTGTAGACCAGAAAATAGCATAAGCCGTACCAGTGTTTGCATCACCACTTTATTCCCCCCTGTTCCAAATTCGGTAGAAACCCGTTGTAGCCACCGAAGTTGGCCATTCCCTCAATACAAAATGGAGGAACGCAAAGCTTGCAGGTTGAAATGGACAAAGTTTGCAGCACAAGCAGGCTGCACCAAGCCAATGTGTATTCTGTCTGCTAAGAGAGCAGACAGCACCGAAACAAACATTCCGCATACTAAGGAGGCAATCTCCAGGATAGTTGACACAGTAATGGAACGATCCCAGGGACAATGGACACAAATAGGGAAGTGATTGCAACAGTGTATGGGAAACCAGACACGGCACCAGCGGGGTTCGAAGACAAAGCACCTGGAGGCCCGCCCAGTAGCCGAGGGACTGCCTCAGTATTGGGGGGATTCAAACAAATCGATTGGGAAGAGACCCAATCGATTCCCAGCAGGTAAAGGGTCCGCCCAAAAGGGCGCGAAGCCCTAGGACCTATAAAAGACAGGTCCCAAACTTAGTTTGTTCTTCTTGACCAGCCCTCCTCTCTGGACCAGCCTCTCGACCAGCCTTCTACCGAAGAAGACCTTGACCGAAAGAGAGGAGAGGTTTGGGACAGCAGCCACCAGCAAGTAAGTGCCTCACAACGATCGCTACCAGAGATAGACACTCCTGACCCCTTTTTAACCCATACCAACCTGAAGTCTGCGGACCAGTGCAGAGCAAGAGGCCTTGTCCCCTGATCTGGCAGTTCCCTATAAGATAAGTGTTGGTTTATTTAGTGGTAGGAATAGTTTAGTCATCTTAGCGTCTGCATGGTTAGTATTATAATTGTATTATAATAAACTCATTTGTTTGAACTTACTAATTGGTGTATGGTTTTATTGCTTTGAACTTGACCTTGAAACTTGTGGCGGTATCTTAACGATACCTGGCGACTCCAGAGCTAAGTAACGAAACAGAGCCAAATTGAGTGTTAAGCACACTCACCCAGAACGAGCAACACCATAGATAACAGCAGATCCCCGCATGGGTAAACAAGGGCAGAAATAGCCCACAGCAGCCTAAATCCCACAAATGCTCCAATTGCAGACAGTTAGGACATTACGCCCAAGAGTGCAATGACCCCCCAGAAACAGCAGCAAAACCAGGAGGCAAATACTCTGAATAATAGGACCAAGCCAGTTCATCGTGTTAGCGCCCGTTCCGAGAACGCAGACATGAACGGCACCAATTGACGGTGTTCGGACTCCCCAACTTGGGTCTGCGACACCCTTTGGGACAAGTCCGGAAGACCGGTAGTAGCAGGCACAGTCCGGGGACACCCCGTAGAATTTCTTTGGGACACAGGAGGGTCCCGTACCATGCTAAACTCCTCCACAATGTTTCAACGAGACACATGGCCCACCACAGACACCATTACCCTCAGCAGTTTCACAGGTCACTTGCAGCAGGGACACATCACAGCCCCTGTAGCGATTCAGAGAGGCAACATTAAAACCAAACACAGTCCGTCATTCTAGTCGATCTACCCCAGACAGCCAAATACATTTTAGGCATAGATTTTATGAGCTCCCACAATCTATCATTCGACCCCGTAAACAAATGTGTGAGGAGAATGGCAAAGGCAGCACGAGCCCCCGCCACGCTCACAGTTGGAGACCACGCACAGAGGATTAGCGCAGTAGGAGACTTCAGGTTCAACCCTCGAACCATTAGTAAAGGACAGAGACGTTAGAGATGTTTTGCAGCGACACAAGGCTTCTTTTGCCCAGCACAAACACAACTGCGGCAAGATAGCAGGTTTAGTGAATATTACAGGACCCCAAACCCCAAAAACAGTACGGTTTTCCCCAACAAGCAGAGGGAGAAATCGCAAAGGTTATCCAGAGTTTGCTTGACCAAGGCGTACTCCGTTCAGTAGCCTCAATGAACAATGCCCCAATTTGGACCACAAGGAAACCCAATGGCTCATGGCGACTGACCCTCGATTATCGGGAACTAAACAAAGTAACACCAGTAGCAGCCCCCACCGTAGCCACGAGTCCCGAGACAATGCTAAAACAGGGACTCCAGTCAAAAAAGAATTTAGGTTTTGGACATCAGCAACGGCTTTTGGTCCATTCCATTGCATAAAGCGTGCCAATATAAATTTGATTTCACTTTCCAGGGACGGCAATACATGTGGACGTGCCTTCCACAAGGCTTCCACAACTCCCCCTCCATTTTCCACGGACAGCTGGTGAATGGATTAGCTAAATTGTCCCGCCCCGATTGCCTTGTCGAGTATGTACACGACTTGCTTCTACAGACAGACACTAAGAAAGAGCACATTTTACTTCTCGACAAATTATTAGGACTCCTTCACGAAATTGGATGTAAAGTGAACCCCAAAAAGGCCCAGATTCTCCAAGAAAAAGTGATTTACTTAGGCACAGTGATCACCCATGGCAAACGAGAGATCGAACAGAAACGCATCGACTCCATTGTCAAGTTACCCCTGCCCCATAATGTCACAGCCCTCAGGTCATTTCTAGGACTGGTTGGCTACTGCAGGAATCATATAGACGGTTTTGCCGCAAAGGCAGCCCATCTATCCGAACTCCTGAAAAAACAAGCTCCATCGGAATGGCTTCCACAGCATACGGATGCTTGTTTTAATAACAAGCCCTCAGCACAGCTGCCACATTACAGGTCCCAGACCCACTCTCCCCATACGCAATTGAGGTTGCAACCACCGACCGAACCCTTTCGGCCGTGCCCCTCCAGGAAAGACACAATCGTTTAGGCCCCGTGGCATACGCCTCACGAGTTCTCGACCTAGTTGTGCAAGGATTTTCTGCCTGCGAAAGGCACTTGCTCGCAGTTTTTTGGGCTGTTCAATACTTTGCCTACATTACAGGACTCAACCCCGTCACTATTTTAACAGAGCACACCCCAACCCAACTTCTACTAGATGGTAGACTAAAGGACAGCACAGTCAGCCAAATTCATGCCGCCTGATGGACCCATCTCTTACAAGGACGGGACATTACAGTAAAAAGGACAAAACGCACACTTTCCTCGCAGACAATTTACATTACGCAGGCACCCACAGGAGTGTGAAATCATCACCACTAGGCACAACACAGGACCCTTTGTACTCAAGTCAGCTCCCCCGAAACCAGGCACTGCACCCCATAGATCCCAGCCCACAGACACAGGCGCACCCCTAAAGATTTATATGGATGGCTCCTCCACAGTTTTGAACGGTAAAAGATTTACTGGTTGTGGCATTTATGTAGAGGACGCGCAGGGACGCGCGTTAGAGGAGATATCATTGAAATTGCCTGGACACCTAAGTTCGCAGGCAGCAGAACTAGCAGCCGTAGCATACATTGTGCAGCACCCCGACTCGTTCCCGACTCCAGCCGACATATATTCCGACAGCTTATATGTCTGCAATAGTTTAACGGAATTCCTACCCCTGTGGGAATCTAGAGGTTTTGTTTCCGCTGACGGAAAATCCCTACCCTCAGCCCCATTCCTCCAGCATATTCTCAGGGCAGCTAAAGACCGTAAATAAGGTATCATTAAAGTTTGTAGCAACAATCGTGTCTCCCCCCCCCCCCCCCCCCCCCCCCCCCCCCCCCCGCCGGTAACGTTAAGGCAGACGCTCTATCAAAGGCAGGTTCCAGACACGGTCATTTTGGAATCCCCCCGAGAGTGCCCCAGTACGCACGGTCCAGTTCTCACAGACCAATATTCAAGATTTAGCTCAGGCCCAAAAGGAAGACGCACAGCTCAGGGAAGTTTTAAAAGGCAGCTTATCAGCCCCCTCCAATAAATACAGAAACACTTTAATGACACACGACGGCATAATTTTAAAGAACAAGAGCAAAGAACAAAGAACAAAGAAAATTACAGCACAGGAACAGGCCCTTTGCCCTCCTAGCCTGCGCCGATCCAAATCCTTTATCGAAACCTGTTGCCTATTTTCCGAGGTCTACGTCTCTCTGTTCCCTACCCGTTCATATATCTGTCCAGATGCATCTTAAATGATGCTATCGTGCCCGCCTCTACCACCTCCGCTGGCAAAGCGTTCCAGCCACCCACCACCCTCTGCGTAAAAAACTTTCCACACACATCTCCCTTAAACTTTCCCCCTCTCACCTTGAAATCGCGACCCCTTGTAATTGACACCCCCACTCTTGGAAAAAGCTTTTGCTATCTACCCTGTCCATACCTCTCATAATTTTGTAGACCTCAATCAGGTCTACCCACAACCTCCGTCTCTCCAATGAAAACAATCCTCATCTACTCAACCTTTCTTCATAGCTAGCACCCTCCATACCAGGCAACATCCTGGTGAACCTCCTCTGCACCCTCTCTAAAGCATCCACGTCCTTCAGGTAATGTGGCGACCAGAACTGCATGCAGTAAAGGATGCTATTTATGTGGTCCCCACCCAGGACAGAAACCAAATTATCTGCCAATTCCATGACAACCATGGACACCAAGGGATAGAAACAATCCTTGCCCACCTCAGACCTCTCTGCTGGTGGCCCGATTTGAAATCCAATGTAACGCATTACATTGAAAACTGCTTAATCTGCGCCCAGAACAATCCGGACAGATATGCAAGGAAAGGTCAGCTCAGTCACACCCGCCCTGTTAATGGCCCCTGGACGAATTTGCAGACTGATTACATAGGACCCCTACCCCCATGCAAGAATGGTTTTAACTATGTGTTGGTGGTCATCGACACCTTCACGAAATGGGTGAAAACTTTTCCATCCAGAACTAATACGGCAAAAACGACAGCCAAGATCCTAACGCAACACATCTTCACAAGATGGGGACTTCCCCGCAGTATGGAGTCCGACCAAGGCTCACATTTTACAGGACGCGTCATGAAAAATGTCCTCTCAATTTTCAGCATCCGACAGAAATTTCACATTGCCTATCACCCCAATCAAGCGGAATCGTAGAGAGAATGAATAGAACCCTCAAGGTGTTAATTCCTGATTCTTTGTGGCCGGTCTGGACTCAATAAAATCTGAGATGGATGAGCAGGTATCAATTATTGTTTGATTTCCACCAGCTTGCAAGGCTGACTCACTCGTGGGACATTAGAACACACACAGCTGTCTTCTAAAGTTCCCAAAAGTTAGTGAGAACTAAGACAAAGAAATCACAACACATATTGATTGAATCACATCAAGATTCGCATACAAGCTTCCCATAGGCCAATGTATACACCTTCTGACCTGGCCATATATCCTGATTGGCCCACTTCGCATTTTCTCAATCCTGGCCTCTTGTTACCCAGCATCCTTTTCACTATTCTCTCCACGAGGCAAAGCTCCCCTCCCCCCTTCCTAGCCATGCTGTGCTCATCCCTTTGTTCTCTGTCTGTGAGCTCATTACCCTACTGTCCATCATATTCGTTTGTTCACTTCCTCAAAGGCAACCCTCAGGAAAATGGTGCAATAGCACAATACCACATGGGACACAGTTCTCCCCTTTGCACTAATGTTCATAAGGAACACTGTGTCCACTTTGACCGAATGCACCCCCACACCCTAAAAACCAGACGACCCATGAAAGGGGCAGAATACTTGTTAGGACTTGATTTGGCCAGCCCCACAGTCACCGCCCTCACGCATGAGAAAGCAGTACAGCAGATCATCGAAAACATTAAAGCAGCCCAGCTCGCCGCAGCTGCTAGGCTTGGGACACGAAAGAAGAAAAGTAAAGTTTGTTTTGACAAGACAGTACATGCCACAGAATTTTCAGTAGGGCAGCATGCTATTCCTATACAACCCCAGTTCATTTCTTTCCCCCAAATTCGCAGGACCCTACTCCATTTCAGATAAAGTCAGCCCCTCCGTGTATAAAATCACCTATCCCAATGGCAAGTCTGGATGGTTTCACATAAACCAGCTTAAGGCTTATAGCACACAGAGCAACCACACACATCTCACTCGCAGCAGTAGACGAGCACGCCCCACCCACGGACGACCTATTCCTACCCTCCCCCAACCAGTCCAGCCCATCGTCAGAGATCACGTCGACTCCACCCCCAGAGGCATGACTCCGCCTCTCCCTTCATTCAACCAGTATCGACAGCGACAGCCCCACGGCACCGCGACATGATTTCAATCCAGCACCAGGCCCCACTCCCAGCGACTCCGAACAAGATTTGTTCGACCCTTTTGAGACCACGTTCATAAAAGCCCCTGATCCGGACCCACCGCCCGACGACTATGTATCGCCCCCTACCACCTCCAACCTTGACACGAAACATTGGCACCGCAAAAATTCTTACAGACTCATCCTGAATGAAGAGATGGACCCCACATCGCCCCAACCAGCCTTGGCACGGCTACTCCAGTCATGGGTGTGGCAACTGGGAGATGATGACAGAGTCCGACTCCCACCAGACGAGCCCCTTTGCAACTCTGTTCGCTATAGAGCAATGAGGTGTCCAGATGATGGTAAAAAGGAACCGATGGAGATTTATGGTGTCCTTCTGATGGAGCCTGCCCGATTTTGTTATGTTAGTTTGTTACTTTAAATATTTGTTATTTTAAATGTTGAATATTTTTTTGTGCACTTAAACATTATTCAGGCCCCACGCCACATTTTGAAATGGTCATTACCACGTTTTTAACGCCCACTGGAAGTTAAAGGAACTAGTTTGTCGGCAGACACCCATTCATAGCTACTCTTCTGATTCGAAGATAATCATAAGAGGCAGTATCCACGATGAACACAAATTCTTTCCACCAGGCGGTGGAGTAACGGCACTGATCCCCGCCCTGCCCGAGGACCCCCATCTGGTCATCTACGCTCGGGTAGTGCACTTACAGCTCTGGTCACAGGAATTCCACGCATTCTTGCCCTGCTCATATGCCCATATCCACCCCATTCGGAACTTTTGGTTCAAGGCTCGTTTGTTTGTTTCCGGCGACCCTTGGGTTGCTCTCCCATATGCTATTTACATCCTCCAACACTTGGATGGAACACTTTACTGCTGGACGGAGAGATAGTCCACCCACTCACCGCATCGATCACACAGGCGGCGAGACTGTTCGCGCTGTGACAGCATTTTCTTTTCGCATATCTGGTCCCCAATATATTTGGTTTTTTAAAAAATGATGGAGTCACATATGGTGACAATTCTAATGGGCAATTGGTAATAAAAGGACAGACAGACATACGAGATCTTAAACAAGATAATAAGATATTATGCTCATGTCCACTGGAAATCCAGAACAACAGAATACGAAGGAACATATGAACATAAGAACTAGGAGCAGGAGTGGGCCATCTGGCCCCTCGAGCCTGCACCACCATTCAATGAGATCATGGCTGATCTTTTGTGGACTCAGCTCCACTTTCTGGCCTGAACACCTTAACCCTTAATCCCTTTATTCTTCAAAAAACTATCTGTCTTTATCTTAAAAACATTCAACGAAGGAGCCTCAACTGCTTCA
This sequence comes from Scyliorhinus canicula, assembly GCF_902713615.1. Taxonomy (NCBI): domain Eukaryota; kingdom Metazoa; phylum Chordata; class Chondrichthyes; order Carcharhiniformes; family Scyliorhinidae; genus Scyliorhinus; species Scyliorhinus canicula. The sequence goes on from NC_052151.1 coordinate 199,034,295, forward strand.
CTGGGCAAGGAATTCCATAGATTCACAAACTTTTGGGTGAAGAAGTTCCTCCTAAACTCAGTCCTAAATCTACTTCCCCTTATTCTGAGGCTATGCCCCCTAGTTCTGCTTTCACCCGCCAGTGGAAACAACCTGCCCGCATCTATCCTATCTATTCCCTTCATAATTTTATATGTTTCTATAAGATCCCCCCTCATCCTTCTAAATTCCAACGAGTACAGTCCCAGTCTACTCAACCTCTCCTCATAATCCAACCCCTTCAGCTCTGGGATTAACCTAGTGAATCTCCTCTGCACACCCTCCAGCGCCAGTACGTCCTTTCTCAAGTAAGGAGACCAAAACTGAACACAATACTCCAGGTATGGCCTCACTAACACTTTATACAATTGCAGCATAACCTCCCTAGTCTTAAACTCCATCCCTCTAACAATGAAGGACAAAATTGCATTTGTCTTCTTAATCACCTGTTGCACCTGTAAACAAACTTTTTGCTACTCATGCACTAGCACACCCAGGTCTCTCTGCACAGCAGCATGCTTTAATATTTTATCAGACGTCATGATCTACATTTGGATCTTCGTGGGATCACTACAGTTGCGTGCGGACCCGGCCCCCCTGACCCCTACCCCACAGGCCATGTTTCCCATCTCTGCCATAAACCACACCCAGAGATAGCCAATGATACACCACCTGGTGTGACAAATTTATCACATGGTATTCCCTGTCCTACATCGTGGAAGCGCTGTTGGTATTCCCTGTCCTACATTGTGGAAGCACTGTTGGTATTCCCTGTCCTACATTGTGGAAGCACTGTTGGTATTCCCTGTCCTACATTGTGGAAGCACTGTTGGTATTCCCTGTCCTACATTGTGGAAGCACTGTTGGTATTCCCTGTCCTACATTGTGGAAGCGCTGTTGGTATTCCCTGTCCTACATCGTGGAAGCGCTGTTGGTATTCCCTGTCCTACATCGTAGAAGCACTGTTAGTCATAGCAATACTCTGCAGTGTCATCCAGACACTGAGACTTCGGAAATGGCGAAGGAAAGCCTCCCGCACCCCGGTATATACCCTCAGACCCCCTATTTCCGAACTTCAGCAAACCCCCCACTCCCTCTAAGTAAATAAAGTGCGTCGACTAATTTTTTGTTCAAAAAAGAAAAATGTGAAATTCTGTACTTGACCGCCAACATGTATTGCTACTATTGTATAGTTTATACTGTTGTAAATTGTTTTCATTGACTAAGGATAGTTTAGAAAAGAATAGTTGGAGGTTCCCGTGTTTTTAATTGTAATGCATGCCTCAATGTCATAGCGCCCCTTAGGATTTTATAATAATGTGATGTATATAAAGCAATTTAGGTAAAAGTTCCAATCTACAGAGTAGAGTAGAACCTGCCCTTCATTGCGGGTGCTCGACTTAGGCAGAGAACAAAGAAGATTCAGTATTATGATCCTTCACGCTTCGCGTTGAGGATCACAAGGTGGGAGTGTAGCCATCTGGGATGGCCATTTTCGGTATACAAAAATGGACACTCACAGAGACTCTAGGGAAATGTGGACAATATTAAGCAACAAGCAGGCACAGAGCCTGAATGTATATTTGGAAAGCAGTTTGCAGACGGAATCGAAACTCAGGGTCGATTTACATATTGATGGCACATCTCTGGGGAACAAAGGACTAATGCTCAGGCAGCTGATACTGTCCGCAGACATCCCGGCGCCACTATCCCAACCGAAAGGCACAAACAAAGCAAGGCCAACGGCCACCTAAGACATGCCCAGCCATCAGGTTACCAACCCCTTTATTGGTTTAGATCAATGACAATGATCAAGAAGCTGCCCAATTAATTGAGACCAAGTTTAAGGCCCGCCTAAAAGCACGCAAAGACCCTCCAAGTATAAGAAGGAACCCCCGACAAAGATTCAGCCTCTTGGATTCGGCTCTCAAGTGGAGAGACCCATCCACCAACGCCACCAGAAGCAGTAAGTTCAAGTTCAACACTCGCTACCAGACGGACAACCTTAGCTGTTCTCCCGTTACCTCTTCGAACCCAACAGCCTCAGATCCGATCAACAGCCATTGTTCCTCTGATTGAATGGGCACCCGAAGTTTAGGCGTTAGCGATAGAGATAGTTTAGTTTGTAGTATTATCGTGCACGAGTAGATCTTACTGTGTGTAAATAAATACAACTGACTTTGAACTAACTAACTGGTGTATTGACTCTTTGATCGGTATTCGGGTTGAACCTTGTTGCGGTATCATAGAACTACATAGAATTTACAGTGCAGAAGGAGGCCATTCGGCCCATCGAGTCTGCCCCGGCACCTGGAAAGAGCACCCTACCCAACGTTAACACCTCCACCCTATCCCCATAACCCCACCCAACACTAAGGGCAATTTTGGACACTAAGGGCAACTTATTATGGCCAATCCACCTAACCTGCACATCTTTGGACTGTGGGAGGAAACCGGAGCACCCGGAGGAAACCCACGCACACACGGGGAGGATGTGCAGACTCCGCACAGACAGTGACCCAAGCCGGAATCGAACCTGGGACCCTGGAGCTGTGAAGCAATTGTGCTATCCATTTGGGGCAGCACGGTAGCATGGTGGTTAGCATAAATGCTTCACAGCTCCAGGGTCCCAGGTTCGATTCCCGGCTGGGTCACTGTCTGTGCGGAGTCTGCACGACCTCCCCGTGTGTGCGTGGGTTTCCTCCGGGTGCTCCGGTTTCCTCCCACAGTCCAAAGATGTGCGGGTTAGGTGGATTGGCCATGCTAAATTGCCCGTAGTGTCCTAAAAAGTAAGGTTAAGGGGGGGGTTGTTGGGTTATGGGTATAGGGTGGATACGTGGGTTTGAGTAGGGTGATCATTGTTCGGCACAACATCGAGGGCCGAAGGGCCTGTTCTGTGCTGTTCTATGTTCTATAATGCTACCATGCTGCCTATCGAGAGATACCTGGCGACTCTGAAAGTATACACATAATTAGGATTAAGAAAGGCAACCATATTGACTGCTATATTTATAGCAAGTAAACAGAGCAACACTAAATTGCCCCTCGTGTCCAAAAACATTAGGTGGGTTACAGGGATAGGGTAGAGGCGTGGTCTAAGTGGGGTGCTCTTTCCAAGGGCCGGTGTAGACATGATGGGCTGAATGGCCTCTTTCTGCACTGTAAATTCTATGATTCTATGATATTGCTGCCCTCTGCCTTCTATGACCTAGCCAGTTCTGTATCCATCTTACCATCTCACCTCTGATCCCGTGTGACTTCAACTTTTGTACCAGTCTGCCATGAGGCACCTTGTCAAAGGCTTTACTGAAGTCCATGTAAACAACATCCATTGCCGTCCCCTCATCAATCATCTTTGTCACCTCAATCAAGTTAGTGAGGCACAACCTTCCCGTCACAAAACCATGCCATCACGTATGAGTCCATTTGTTTCCAAATGGGTATAAATCCTGCCCCTAAGAATTTGTTCCAATAATCTACCCACTACCGACGTGAGGCTCACCGGGCTATAGTTTCCTGGATTATCCTTGCTACCTTTCTTAAACAGCGGTACCACATTAGCTATTCTCCAGTCCTCTGGAATCTCCCCTCTAGCCAAAGAGGATACAAAGATGGATGTCAGTCAAGGCCCCAGCAATTTCCACCCTTGCTTCCCTCAGTATTCTGGGGTAAATCCCATCCGGCCCAGGAGACTTATCTACCTTAATATATTTTAAAAGACCCAATACCTCCTCCTTTTCACTGTTAATATGATCCAGATTGTCCACATACCCTAACCAAGAATTAATTTCCACAAAGTCCCTTTCTTTGGTGAACACTGGTGCAAAGTATTCATTTCGTACCTACCCATTTCCTCTGGCTCAACACAGATGCCCCACTGTCCTTAAATGGTCCAATCCTTTCCCTGGCCACCCTCTTGCTTTCTACATATGAATAAAAAGCTTTGGGATTCACCTTAATCCTACTTGCCAAGGCCTTTTCATGACTCCTAGCCCTCCAAATTTCCCGCTTCAGTAACTTCCTACTTTCTTTATACTCCTCAGGGGATTCGACTGTTCCCACCCTTATAGACCATACAAAAGTTTCCTTTTTCTTTTTGACGAGGTTCACAATCTCCCTCAAGGCTCCCTAAACTTCCCATACTTATCCTTCGTTCTCTCAGGAACGTGACTTTCCTGAAACCTAATCAATTGTCGCTTGAAAGACTCCCATATGTCCGGCGTTGATTTACTATCCAACAGCCGCACCTAATCCAAATTCTTCAATTCCTGTTGAATGTTATGGTAATTTGCCTTTCCCCAGTTTAGCACCTTAACCCAAGTGTTACCCTCATCCCTGTCCATAAGTAACCTAAAACTTACCGAATTGTGGTCACTACTCCCAAAATGTTCCCCTCCTGAAACCTCAACCACCTGTCCAGGCTCAATCCCCAATACCAGGTCCAGTACTGCCCCTTCCCTAGTTGGATGATCTACATGTTGCATCAAGAAGGCTTCCTGGATACACCTTACAAACTCTGCTCCATCCAAACCCCTAGCACTAAGTGAGTCTCAATCAATAGAACGGAAATTAAAATTCCCTACCATAACAACCCTGTTACTTGCACCTATCCAAAATCTACCTATCTGCTCCTCTATCCCTCACTGGCAGTTGGGGGGGTGGGGGGGGCTGTAATAAACCCCCAACATTGTGTTTGCCCCCTTCCTATTCCTAAACTCTACCCAGATTGCATCATTGTGTGAGCCCTCCGAGGTATCCTCCTGCAGTACGGCTATAATATTCTCCTTAACCAGTAATGCTACTCCCCCATCTTTTTTACATCCCCTCTATCTTTCCTGAAGCAGCTATATCCTCCAACGTTCAGCTGCCAATCCTGCCCTTCCTTTAACCATGTTTCTGTGACAGCCACAATATCATAATTCCAAATACTAATAAGTGCTCTCAGTTCATCTGTCTTACCCGCTATACTTCTGGCACTGAAACAAATACATTTCAAACCACTGTGTTTGAGCAGACAGGGTGATGTTGTTCTCTTATTTTTGTTCCCTATTTCCCCATTCAGTTTTTACACCTTCTCAGCTAACGCTCTGCTTCCCACCCCCTACCATACTAGTTTAAATCCTCCCGAGTGACTCCAGCAAACCTCCCAGCCAGGATATTGGTGTCCCTCCAGTTTAGATGCAACCGATCCTTCGTATGCAGGTCACACCTGCCCCGGAAGAGCTCCCAGTGGTCCAGAAATTTGAAACCCTCCCTCCTACACCACCAGCTCAAGCCACGTATTTAGCTGCACTATCCTCCTATTTTTCGCCTCACTGACATTGGCACAGCGAGTAAACCTGAGGTCAGACCAGGTGGAGCACCATGCATACCTTAAAATGAGGTGTCAACCTTGTGAAGCTACAACACAGGCCCACATGCATGTCAAACAACAGCAAGTGATAGACAGAGCAAAGTGATTCGACAACCAACAGATCAGATCAAAAAACATTGTTTGATCAGGCATAGTCAGGCATTTGTCAGAGGGAGGTCATGCTTAACAAATTTGATTGAATTTTTTGAACATGTGACCAGGTGTGTAGATGAGGGTAGTGCAGTTGATATAGTTAACATGGATTCAGTAAAGCCTTTGACAAGGTTCCACATGGAAGACTTATAAAGAAGGCGAATGCACATGGGAAGCAGGGGAACTTGATAAGGTGGATTAAAAATTGGCTTAGTTGAAAGAGATAGAGAGTGATGTCATAGAATTTACACTGCAGAAGGAAGTCGTTCAGCCCATCGAGTCTGCACCGGCCCTTGGAAAGAGCATCCTACTTAAGGCCACACCTCTACCCGAACCCAGTAATCCCACGCAACCTTTTCTTTTGGACACAAAGAGCAATTTAGCATGGCTAATCCACCTAACCAGCACATCTTTGGACTGTGAGAGGAAACCTGAGCACTCAGAGGAAACCCACGCAGCCACAGGGAGAACGTGCAGACTCCGCACAGACAGTGACCCAGCCGGGAATCGAACCTGGAATCCTGGAGCTGTGAAGCAACTGTGCTAACCACTGTGCATCCGAGCCAGCCAGTGGGCCGATGAATGGCAGATGGAGTTTAATTTGGATAAATGAGAGGTGATGCATTTTTGTAGATCAAATCAGGGCAGGACCGACTCAGTTAATGGTAGAGAGTTAGGTTGTTGCGACGTAGCAGGGGGTGAGAGATGACATGGTCAAGGGTGGAGAAAGGGGCCAACTGGGATGGGCTAGGTACAGAGTGGAATTAAAGGGGCAGGAGTTAAGTGGGGAAGATGATGGATGGTAGAGGGGCAGCACGGTAGCATGGTGGTTAGCATAAATGCTTCACAGCTCCAGGGTCCCAGGTTCGATTCCTGGCTGGGTCACTGTCTGTGCGGAGTCTGCACGTCCTCCCCGTGTGTGCGTGGGTTTCCTCCGGGTGCTCCGGGTTCCTCCCACAGTCCAAAGATGTGCGGGTTAGGTGGATTGGCCATGTTAAATTGCCCGTAGTGTCCTAAAAAGTAAGGTATGGGGGGGGGTTGTTGGGTTACGGGTATAGGGTGGATACGTGGGTTTGAGTAGGGTGATCATTGCTCGGCACAACATCGAGGGCCGAAGGGCCTGTTCTGTGCTGTACTGTTCTATATGTTCTATAGAGGGGATTGGAGGCATAAGCCTCCAGTAAGGCTGGTAACGTGGACTGAATCGCTGGTTAAAAGGATCCAGGTGTTCGTGCACCTCAGGAGCTTGAAAGCGGAGTTGGTGTTTCTGCAGGAGGCGCAACTCCGTGTGAAGGAAGGAGTGGGGCGGGCAAGTTTTCCACGAAATCAAGGGGAGTGGCGATTTTAATGAGCAAAATATGGGATTTGTGAGTGCGAAGAAGGTGAGGGATCCAAGTGGGAGATATGTGATTGTGAGTGGGGCATTGGAAGGGTTTTTACCGGTGGTGTTGGCAAATGTTGATGCCCCAAATTGGGATGATGTGGGTTTTATGAGGGGGTTGCTGCAGTGATCCCGGATTTGGCCACGCACCAGCTGATCATGGGTGGAGATTTTAACTGTGTCCTGGAGCCGAGGGTGGATAGATCGAGCCCCAGGTCGATGGGTAAGGTACAAATGGTGAGGGAGCTGGGGTAGGGTTTATGGAGAGGATGGGCATGGTGGATCCATGGCACTATCAGAACCCAGGCGGAAGGGAGTATTCCTTCTTTTCACAAGTCTATAAGGTGTATTCGAGGATTGATTACTTTGTAGTGAGTCGGGAGATTTTGGTTGGGGTGGAGGGGACAGAGTATACTTATCTCGGACCATGAGCCCCACTGGCTGGCGATTCAGTTTAGATCAGGATGACAGCAGAGGCCGGGGTGGACATCCGACTTGGGGTTGTTGGCAGATGGAGGTTTTTGTGATCAGGCGCGGGCAGCAATTAAGGAGTATGTGGAGTTGAATCAGAATGGGGAGGTGTCGGCGGCCATTTTGTGGGATGCACTGAAGGCAGTGGTCTGGGGAGAAATAACTTTGTTTACGGCTCGTGGTGATAAGGAAAGGAGGGCGGAACATGACCATCTTGTGAGTGAGATAGTGGAGGTGGACAGGGAATATTCGAGGGTGCCCACCGTGGAGGGATTGGCGAAGAGGAAAAAGTTGCTGGGGCAGTTTGACAGGTTGACAACAGGGAGGGCAGCAGGGCAACTGCGCAGGGCAAGGGTGGTGCAATATGCGTATGGGGAGAAGGTGAGTCGTCTGCTACAGAGGCACCAGCTGCAGAGGCAGGCTGCGTCCAGGGAAAGAGTGAAAATGCGGACTGGGGCTGGGGATGTGGTGTCAGAGCCAGGGAAGATAAACGAGGCGTTTAGGGAGTACTGCCAGGGACTTTATGAGGCGGACCCGGAAGGAGAGGAGGGGGACTTGGACCAGTTTCTGGACAAGCTGGAATTTCTCCAGTTGGAGGAAGCAAAGGGCAGCACGGTAGCACAGTGGTTAGCACTGTGGCTTCACTGCACCGGGGTCCCAGGTTCGATTCCCCGCTGGGTCACTGTCTGTGCCGAGTCTGCACGTTCTCCCCGTGTGTGCGCGGGTTTCCTCCGGGTGCTCCGGTTTCCTCCCACAGTCCAAAGAAGTGCAGGTTAGGGGGATTGGCCATGATAAATTGCCCTTAGTGACCAAAACGGCTAGAAGGGGTTATTGCGTTACGGGGATAGGGTGGAAGTGAGGGCTGAAATGGGTCGGTGCAGACTCGATGGGCTGAATGGCCTCCTTTTGCACTGTATTTCTATGTTCTAAGAGGCAGACTTTGGAGGAGCTGGATAGTATTGGGGTGTGAAGTCAGAGAAGGCCCCTGGGCCAGATGGGTAACCGATGGAATTCTTAAGGAATTTGCGATGGACCTGGCACCACATCTGTTGGGGGCATTTAATGAGGCACTGGAGAAGGGGGACTTGCCGGAGACGCTGACGCAGGCAGTAATCACACTAACCCCGAGAAAGGGAAAGGACCCGGTGGAACGCGGGTCGTATAGGCCCATATCACTATTGAACATGATGTGAAAGTATTGGCCAAGTTGTTGGGGGGGGAGGATGGAGGAGTGTGTCCCGGGGGTGGTGGCAGAAGATCAAAAAGACTTTGTGAAGGGCAGGCAACTCACAATATAAGACGGCTGTTGAATGTGGTGATGAATCCGTCGAGAGCTCTGGTGCCAGAGGTGGTGGTGTCCATGAACGCCATGAAGGCATTTGATTGGGTGGAGTGGCAGTACTTGTTCGAGGTCTTGGGAAGGTCTGGGTTTGGGCTGAGATTTGTGGCATGGGTACGGTTGCTGTATGTGGCACCAAGGGCGAGAGTGAGGACGAATGATATGAGCTCACGAAGCTTTGACTTTGAAGCTGTCACCGCTGCTGTTTCCACTGGCCATAGAGCCATTGGCGATGGCTCTCAGGGGGTCGGCAGAGTGGCAGGGGATTATGAGGGGATAGAGGGAGCATCGGGTGTCGCTCTATGCGGATGACCTCTTGCTGTATGTTTCGGATCTGTTGGAGAGTATGGGAAGGGTTATGGGCCTGTTGGGGAGGTTAGGATGGTTCTCGGGATACAAGCTGAATGTAGGGAAAAGCGAGGTATTCCCAGTGAATGAGCAGGCACAGCGGGCTAATTTAGGGGGGATGCCATTTACGGTAGCAATGGATAGGTTTAGGTATTTGGGGATTCAGGTAGCCAGGGACTGGACGGGGCTCCATAAGTGGAACTTAATGAAGCTGGTGGAGGAGGCTAGGGAGGATCTTAAGAGGTAGGATACGCTGCACTGGCAAGTGGTGAAAATGAATATTCTGCCGAGTTCTTGTTTATCTTTCAGGCTCTCCCGATCTTTACACCAAAGGCCTTTTTTTCGGAAAGTGGACACAATCATTTCTGACCTTGTATGAGCAGGGAAGGTGCCGAGGAATCATTATTATTGAGCAGCGAATGTGGACAGGGTGCGGCGGTGGTGGGAAGGAGAAGGGGTAGAGTGGGTTAGGATGGAAGAGGAATCTTGTAAGGGGCCGAGTTTGAGGGCTATATTTACGGCAGCGTTGCCAATGGCTCAGAGTAGGTATTCAGGGAGCTCGGTGGTGAAGTCCACGGTGAAGATATGGAATCAGCTGAGGAGGCATTTTAGGGTGGAAGGGATGTCAGTGCTAACGCCTCTGTGCGCGAATCATGGGTTTGAGCCGGGGAGGTAGATCGCGTATACAGGAAGTGGAGGGAAGTATCAAGGTGAGGGATCTGTATTTGAAGGAAGGGTTCGCCAGTCTGGAGGAGGTAAGCGAGAGGGTAGAGCTGCCGAGGGGGAGTGAGTTCAGGTATCTGCAGGTTAGGGTCTTTGTGTGAAAGGTCTGGATGGGGGTCCCTAGGTTGCTGGGATAAACCCTGCTGAAGCGACTGCTGCTTTCGGATGTAGAAGGGGAGGGAAGAATTGGGGATATAGAAGTGGCTGGGGAGCAGGGAAGCAAGTGGGTGGTGAACATCAAGGAGGAATGGGAAGCGGAGTTGGGAGGGGAGATCAATTGGGGAGCATGGAGTGAGGCACTGCGAAGGGTAAACGGGACTTCCTCATGTGCAAGGATGAGCCTGATACAGTTTAAGGTGGTGCACAGGGTGCATCTGACTCAGGCGAGAATGCTTGGGTTCTTTCAGGGGGTAGCAGATGAGTGTGAGAGGTGTGGGCGGGGGCCAGTGAATCATGTGCACATGTTTTGGGGTTGTGAAAAATTGGGCAGATTCTGGGCAGGAGTGTTCGCGGTCCTAGCCAGGATAGAGGAGGAGGAGGTGGACCCGTACCCTTTGGTGGCGATATTTGGGGTTTCAGAGAAGCCGGAGCTCATGAAATGAAATGAAAAATTAAAATCGCTTATTGTCACAAGTAGGCTTCAATTCGGTTACTGTGAAAAGCCCCTAGTCGCCACATTCCAGCGCCTGTTCGGGGAGGCTGGTACGGGAATTGAACAGTGCTGCTGGCCTGCCTTGGTCTGCTTTAAAAGCCAGCGATTTAGCCCAGTGTGCTAAACCAGCCCCAGGTATGCTCATGGAGAGGAGGAAGGCTGATGTAGCAGCTTTTGCTTCTCCGATTGCACGGCAGCAAATTTTGCTGGAGTGGAGGTCGGCATCGCCACCGGGGGTAGCGGTTAGGTTGACTGACCTGTACGATCTCCTGCCATTAGAGAAGATAAAGTATGAATTAAGGGGCTCTGCCGGGGGATTGAGGAAAGGTGGAGGACGTTTGTGACTGTGTTTTGAGGAGCTGTTTGTCGCAGGGGGGGGGGGGAATGTGATGGGGAGCGGGGGGTGAAAACTGTATAGTTGATTGTTGGGAGTTATGTTTCCCAGGCTGTTTGTTCGCTGTAACCTGTTTTGATACATGTCTGTAATAAAATTTTAAAAAATTTAAATGGCAGTGAGTTGGGGAGAGTTACAGAACAAAGAGATCTAGGGTACAGGTTCATAGCTCCTTGAAGGGGCATGGGAACCTGGATTGTAGTTTTGGGGTACGGGAGATTGAGAGTATAGAGGTCAGGAGCACAGATTTGACTTCGCAGGAGGGTGCCAGTGTTAAGGTAGGTGGTTTGAAGTGTGTCTACTTCAATGCCAGGAGTATACGAAATAAGGTAGGGGAACTGGCAGCATGGGTTGGTACCTGGGACTTCGATGTTGTGGCCATTTCAGAGACATGGATAGAGCAGGGACAGGAATGGTTGTTGCAGGTTCCGGGGTTTAGGTGTTTTAGTAAGGTCAGAGAAGGGGGCAAAAGAGGGGGAGGTGTGGCGCTGCTAGTCAAGGACAGTATTACGGTGGTAGAAAGGATGCAAGATGGGGACTCTTCTTCCGAGGTAGTATGGGCTGAGGTTAGAAACAGGAAAGGAGAGGTCACCCTGCTGGGAGTTTTCTATAGGCCACCTAATAGTTCTCGGGATGTAGAGGAAAGGATGACGAAGATGATTCTGGAAAAGAGCAAAAGTAACAGGGTAGTTGTTATGGGAGACTTTAACTTTCCAAATATTGACTGGAAAAGATATAGTTCGAGTACATTAGATGGGTCATTCTTTGTACAATGTGTGCAGGAGGGTTTCCTGACACAATATGTTGACAGGGCAACAAGAGGTGAGGGCACATTGGATTATGAACCAGGCCAGGTGTTAGATCTGGAGGTAGGTGAGCACTTTGGAGACAGTGACCACAATTCGGTGACCTTTACGTTAGTGATGGAAAGGGATAAGTATACCCCGCAGGGCAAGAGTTATAGCTGGGGGAAGGGCAATTATGATGCCATTAGACATGACTTAGGATGTGTAGGTTGGAGAAGTAGGCTGCAAGGGTTGGGCACACTGGATATGTGGAGCTTGTTCAAGGAACAGCTATTGCGTGTTCTTGATCAGTACGTACCAGTCAGGCAGGGAGGAAGGGGTCGAGCGAGGGAACCGTGGTTTACCAAAGAAGTGGAATCTCTTGTTAAGAGGAAGAAGGAGGCCTATGTGAAGATGAGGCGTGAAGTTTCAGTTGGGGCGCTTGATAGTTACAGGGAAGCGAGGAAGGATCTAAAGAGAGAGCTAAGACGGGCAAGGAGGGGACACGAGAAGTCTTTGGCAGGTAGGATCAAGGAAAACCCAAAAGCTTTCTATAGGTATGTCAGGAATAAAAGAATGACTAGGGTAAGAGTAGGGCCAGTCAAAGACAGTGGTGGGAAGTTGTGTGTGGAGGCTGAGGAGATAAGCGAGATACTAAATGAATACTTTTCGTCAGTATTCACTCAGGAAAAAGATAATGTTGTGGAGGAGAATGCTGAGACCCAGGCTATTAGAATAGATGGCATTGAGGTGCGTAGGGAAGAAGTGTTGGCTATTCTGGACAAGGTGAAAATAGATAAGTCCCCGGGGCCTGATGGGATTTATCCTAGGATTCTCTGGGAAGCCAGGGAAGAGATTGCTGAGCCTTTGGCTTTGATTTTTATGTCATCATTGGCTACAGGAATAGTGCCAGAGGACTGGTGGATAGCAAATGTGGTCCCTTTGTTCAAGAAGGGGAGTAGAGATAACCCCGGTAACTATAGGCCGGTGAGCCTCACGTCTGTTGTGGGTAAAGTCTTGGAGAGGATTATAAAAGATACGATTTATAATCATCTAGATAGGAATAATATGATTAGGGATAGTCAGCATGGTTTTGTGAAGGGTAGGTCATGCCTCACAAACCTTATCGAGTTCTTTGAGAAGGTGACTGAACAGGTAGACGAGGGTAGAGCAGTTGACATGGTGTATATGGATTTCAGTAAAGCGTTTGATAAGGTTCCTCACGGTCGGCTATTGCAGAAAATACGGAGGCTGGGGATTGAGGGTGATTTAGAGATGTGGATCAGAACTTGGCTAGTTGAAAGACGACAGAGATTGGTGGTTGATGGGAAATGCTCAGAATGGAGTTCAGTTACGACTGGCGTACCACAAGGATCTGTTCTGGGGCCGTTGCTGTTTGTCATTTTTATAAATGACCTAGAGGAGGGCGCAGAAGGATGGGTGAGTAAATTTGCAGACGACACTAAAGTCGGTGGAGTTGTAGACAGTGCGGAAGGATGTTGCAGGTTACAGAGGGACATAGATAAGCTGCAGAGCTGGGCTGAGAGGTGGCAAATGGAGTTTAATGTGGAGAAGTGTGAGGTGATTCACTTTGGAAAGAATAACAGGAATGCGGAATATTTGGCTAATGGTAAAATTCTTGGTAGTGTGGATGAGCAGAGGGATCTCGGTGTCCATGTACATAGATCCCTGAAAGTTGCCACCCAGGTTGATAGGGTTGTGAAGAAGGCCTATGGCGTGTTGGCCTTTATTGGTAGAGGGATTGAGTTCCGGAGCCATGAGGTCATGTTGCAGTTGTACAAAACTCTAGTACGGCCGCATTTGGAGGATTGCGTACAGTTCTGGTCGCCTCATTATAGGAAGGACGTGGAAGCTTTGGAACGGGTGCAGAGGAGATTTACCAGGATGTTGCCTGGTATGGAGGGAAAATCTTATGAGGAAAGGCTGATGGACTTGAGGTTGTTTTCGTTAGAGAGAAGAAGGTTAAGAGGTGACTTAATAGAGGCATACAAAATGATCAGAGGGTTAGATAGGGTAGATAGCGAGAGCCTTCTCCCACGGATGGAGGTGACTAGCACGAGGGGACATAGCCTTAAATTGAGGGGTAATAGATATAGGACAGAGGTCAGAGGTAGGTTTTTTACGCAAAGAGTGGTGAGGCCGTGGAATTCCCTACCTGCAACAGTAGTGCACTCACCAACATTGAGGGCATTTAAAAGTTTATTGGATAAGCATATGGATGATAATGGCATAGTGTAAGTTAGATGGTCTTTATTTTTTGACTTCCCATGTCGGTGCAACATCGTGGGCCGAAGGGCCTGTACTGCGCTGTATCGTTCTATGTTCTAAGGTGGAGTCGCAGGTGGACAGGGTGGTGAAGAAGGCATTCAGCATGCTAGGTTTTATTGGTCAGAATATTGAATACAGGAGTTGGGACGTCTTGTTGAAGCTGTAGTAATAATAATAATCTTTATTGTGACAAGTAGGCTTAAATTAACACTGCAATGAAGTTACTGTCAAAGTCCCCTGTCGTCACATTCCGGCGCCTGTTCGGGTACACTGAGGGAGAATTCAGAATGTCCAATTCACCCAACAGCACACTTTTGGGGACTTGTGGGAGGAAACCGGAGCACCCAGAGGAAACCCACGCAGACACGGGGAGAACGTGCAGACTTCGCACAGACAGTCACCCAAGCCGGGAATCGAACCTGGGACCCTGGAGCTGTGAAGCAACAATGCTAACCACTGTGCTACCGTGTCGCCCAACAAGGAGTGCCAAAAAGGAGTGTGATTCAGGGTGGTGTATTCGGTGAGATTGAGAGTCAAGATGGATTCGAGAGACCATTTCTTTGGAACGCCAGAGCAGGTAGGTGCCTTCATTAAAAAGAGAAAGCACTGAGATGGTCTGACGAGGGCAGTTGGAGTCTTGTTATGCAAAAGACGGGATGGGTTTGTTGAAGCTATTATAGCATTGTGTTAAGTCTCTTATTTTCTCCTGAATGTTGGGGCTGTAAAAGGGGCGATTAATATGGTACTTGGAGGGTAAGACGAGTATATTAAGGACGCTAGGTTTTGGCCACTTGGGCATGGAGGGCAGGCCAGGAGGATTATCTTCCTGGTTTTTTTTTTGCCTTTTTGGGTGGGGACCACCTCACCAGTTATAAGAAGCAAGCAGCTAGTGAGCATGAGTGTGGTGGGGGAGGGGCTGCAACTCATTGGGCCAGTTTTGGCGAGAGGCAATGAGTCTAGTTTGTTTGCGGTTAGTCAAGGCAGTAGGTATGTTTGCAGATTTGGAGGGAGAGGGGAGAGTAAGAAAGGGGGAGAAAAAGAGATACTCTGTGGGGAAGAGCGATTTCTTGTCTTTTTAAAAAATATATATTTTATTACAAACATGTATCAAAACAGGTTATAGCGAACAAACACCCCGGGAAACATACCTCCCAGCAATCAACTATACAGTCTGTACAGATCTTTCCTCTTTTTCACCCCCCCCCCCCCCACCATGGCGAACAGCCCCTCAAACACGGTCACCCCCTCCCACCACCGCCGCACCTTGCCCACATTCGCCGCCCAATAATAATGAAGCAAGTTTGGCAACGCCAAGGTCCCCTGCTGCCTCTGCAGCAGGGTCCTCCCCACCCTCGGCACATTCCCCGCCCATACAAAGTCAGAGATGATTGTGTCCACTTTCCGAAAAAAGGCCTTTGGTATAAAGATCGGGAGAGCCTGAAAGATAAACAAGAACCTCAGCAGAATATTTATTTTCACCACTTGGACCCTCCCTGCCAGCGTAAAGTGCAGGGTATCTCACCTCTTAAGATCCTCCCTAGCCTCTTGCACGAGCTTCATTAAGTTCCACTTGTGGAGTCCCGTCCATTCCGTCACTACCTGAACCCCCAAATACCTAAACCTATCCCTCGCTACCGTAAATGGCATCCTCCCCAAATTAGCCCGCTGTGCCAGCTCATTCACCGGGAATACCTGGGGGGACACCCCGACAAAGCTGGTCACCTGGAAAGCCTGGGGGACCTGTGAAAAAAAGGAGAGTTTTCTCTCATTTAAAGAGCTTCAGGGCCGATGTGGTGTTTTTACAGGAGACTCACTTGCAGGTGCGGAACCAGACCAGGCTGAGACTAAGACAGTCTCACCCTTTACTTTGTGGGAGTCATTGAAGGCGGTGATGTCATTAGAGGGGAGATCATATCGTATAAAGGCACACATGAATGGGGAGGCCAGGAAGGAGCGCCCGGGGTTCATTGAGGAGATTCAAGGAGTGGACTGTAGACATGCTAGTGACCCAACTCCGGATCTCTTGGCAGATCTCCACGATAGTCCTCAATAGAGGGACACTTCAAGGCTGTGTACTTACTATAACCCTATACATATACAATTGTGGGGCAAAATTTGGCTCCAACTCCATCTACAAGTTTGCTGATGACACGACGTTAGTGGGTCAGATCGCGAACAATGATGAGTCAGAGCACAGGAGAGAGATAGAGAACCTAGTGGCGTGGTACAACGACAACAATCTCTCCTTCAACGTCAGCGAAGTATTGTACACGTCCCTGTCTGCATCTATGGTGCTGAGGTGTTGATGGTTGACAGCTTCAAATTCCTAGGTGTGCACGTCACCAACAATCTGGTCCACCCATGTTGGTACTACAATCAAGAAAGCACAAGGGCACCTCCATGTCCTCAGGAAATTCGGCATGTCCACATTAACTCTTCCCAATTTTTCCAGATGCACCGTAGAAAGCATCCTATGTGCTGCATCACAGCCTGGCTCGGCCCAAGACCGTAAGAAACTTCAGAGAGTTGTGAACACTGCCCAGTCCATCACTCAAAACCGCCTCCCATCCATTGACTCTTTTTTCACTGAACTTCAGTCTACATGACAATAAATCCAAATGCTCAGAGCAGGAAGAAGGTGCTGCAGGTGGAGGCGCGACTTGGAAGCCTAGGTGTCACCATTGCAGGGAATGCCCATGGGACTTGTGGGAGTTCATAAGGTGGATTCTAAAAAGGGAACCAAAAAGTGGAGAATGCTACAGGGCAGACTGTATCGTTCACTGGAACGAGGAGACCCGCGGTAAACATTGCTGTGGGAGCAGGTGTGAGAAACGAGATAGATGAGAGTTATGTGAGGTTTGTGTCCAAGGCAAAGGTTTTCCTCAACTGATGTAGCTAAACCCATACCAATCTTAAGACAGTCATAAGTCTTACACCAGGTTAAAGTCCTTCAACTTCACCCTGAGGGGTCACCTAAGGAGCTGCGGTCCGAAAGCTAGGGATTCGAAACAAACCTGTTAGACTTTAACGTGGTGAAGACTTCTTACTGTGCCCACCCCAGCGGCATGTCCACATCAATCTTAAGACACACAGGGGGTGGGCAGCGCAGTGGCACAGTGGTTAGCATTGCTGCCTACCGGCGCTTAGGTCCCAGGTTCGATCCCGGCTCTGGGTCACTGTCTGTGTGGAGTTTGCACATTGTCCCCGTGTTTGCGTGGGTTTCGCCCCCACAACCCGAAAAATGTGCAGGTTAGGTGGATTGGCTACGCTAAATTGCCCCTTAATTGGAAATAAATGAATTGGGTACTCTAAAGTTAGTTTAGAAAAAGACACACAGGGATTACTCAAACTCTCGAATTGGAGAAGGATTTGGTTTTCCTTTCAGAGAGCTCAATGAAAGCTGAGTTATTAGTGAATGGGATAGGGGGAGGTTGTATTTAAGTTCCATTGTATAAAATGCAGTTGAAATGTGATTTAGTGTCAGGTCCAGTAGTTGCCGAAGTGGTTAAGGAATTCCCAGAGGAAGGAGTACTTGAAATGTATTCTGACGGACAGGATCAACAGGCATTTAGACAGGCAAGGGCTAATTAGAGAAAGTCAGCATGGCTTTGTAAGGGGAAAGTCATGTCTCACCAATTTGATTTGACTTTTTTTTTAAAAGGGTAACCAAGAAGGTAGATGAGGGCAGTGCAGTCGACGTTGTCTGCATGGACTTTAGCAAGGCCTTTGACAAGGTACCGCATGGTAGGTTGTTGCAAAAGGGGGAATGATTTGGCAGGATGAAGGTGGTAGCTTCACCCATGCTTACAGAGTTCGAAGGAAGTACGGCAGTTAGCATGAGATGCCAACAGTAGTGCATGGGAGACTTAGGAAAACTCACCGTGCAGCAAATGAATCAAAGAAAGAAATGCTGAAAGACATGGATCATATATCAAATCCAATGACCAGATTCTGAGAATTCGAAGACCGGAAGTGACCATTTGAAAGAGGAGTCTGAATTTAATAGTAGTGACTGTGATGAAGAATTAGACAAGAGTAATGACTTTGATTTCGGTTCTGAATATGAAGTCATGATAGACACGTGTTACCGCGGATCCACATGGGATGAGAGAGGTCCGAGAGGTCCGAACTGAATATTTCTCATCAGTTTTTCCTGTTGAGAAAGGCACAAATGTTAGGGAAATTGGGAAAATAAAAAGTGATGTCTTGAAGAGTGTACATATTACAGAGAAGGAGGTGCTGGAGATATTAAAGCGCATCAAGACAGTTAAATCCCCGGGACCTGATGAAATGTATCCCAGGACGTTGTGGGAGGCTAGGGAGGATATTGCCAGCCCCTTAGCTGAGATATTTGAATCAACAGCCACAGGAGAGGTGCCTGAAGATTGGAGGGTAGTAAATGTTGTGCCCTTGTTTAAGAAGGGCTGTAGGGATAAACCTGGGAATTACAAACCGGTTAGCCTTACTTCTATAATGGGTAAGTTGTTGGAAGGTATTCTGATGGACAGGATTGACAGGCATTTAGACAGGCAAGGGCTAATTAGGGAAAGTCAGCATGGCTTTGTAAGCGGAAAGTCATGTCTCACCAATTTGATTTGACTTTTTTTAAAGGGTAACGAAGAAGGTAGATGAGGGCAGTGCGGTCGACGTTGTCTGCATGGACTTTAGCAAGGCCTTTGACAAGGTACCACATGGTAGGTTGTTGCAAAAGGTTAAATCTCACAGAATCCAGGGAGAGGTAGCCAATTAGATACAAAATTGGCTTAGCGAAAGATATATATTTTTTTTTAATGTTTTGGATGAGAATGTAGGAGGCATGGTTAGTAAGTTTGGAGATGACACCAAGATTAGTGGCAGAGTGGACAGTGAAGAAGGTTATCTAGGATTGCAACGGGATCTTGACCAATTGGGCCAGTGAATGGCAGATGGAGTTTAATTTGGATAAACGTGAGGTGATGCATTTTGGGAGATCAAATCAGGGCAGGACCTACTCAGTTAATGGTAGGGAGTTGGGGAGAGTTACAGAACAAAGAGATCTAGGGATACAGGTTCATAGCTCCTTGAAGGTGGAGTCGCAGATGGACAGGGTGGTGAAGAAGGCATTCAGCGTTCTAGGTTTTATTGGTCAGAATATTGAATACAGGAGTTGGGACGTCTTGCTGAAGTTGCACAAGACATAGTGTCACACCACACATGGAATACTGTGTTCAGTTCTGGTCACCCTATTATAGGAAGGATATTGTTAAACTAGAAAGAGTGCAGACGATTTACGAGGATGCTACCAGGACTTGATGGTCTGAGTTATAAGGAAAGGCTGGATAGACTGGGACTTTTTTCCCTGGAGCGTAGGAGGCTGAGGGGTGATCTTATAGAGGTCTATAAAATAATGAGGAGCATCAATAAGGTAGATAATCAACAACTTTTCCCAAAGGTAGAGCCTCGAACCAGAGGGCTGGGGAGAAATACAAAAGAGACCAGAGGGGAAATGTCTTCACACAGAGGGTGGTGAGTGTCTGGAATGAGCTGCCAGAGGCAGTGGTACAGGCGGGTACAATTTTGTCCTTTAAAAACCAGTTAGACAGTTACATGGCCAGGATGGGATATGGGGCAAACGTGGGCAAGTGGGACTAGCTTAGTGATAGGAACTGGACGGCATGGATAAGCTGGGCCGAAGGGCCTGTTTCTATGCTGTAAACATCTGACTCTTTATACTTCGAAGCTTTTACAATCCACTTTTATGTCCCTTGCAGGCTTACCTCTACCTTTAATCAAGCTCTTGGTGCCTCTTTGCTGAATACCAAATTGTTCCCAATTCTCAGGCTTGTATTTTATTATAGCAACTTTACATGACTCCTCTTTGAATTAATACTACCTTAATTTTGGTTTACAAGTCATAGAACATAGAACAGTACAGCACAGAACAGGCCCTTCGGCCCTCAATGTTGTGCCGAGCCATGATCACCCTACTCAAACCCACGTATCCACCCTATACCCGTAACCCAACAACCCCCCCCATTAACCTTACTTTTTAGGACACTACGGGCAATTTAGCCTGGCCAATCCACCTAACCCGCACATCTTTGGACTGTGGGAGGAAACCGGAGCACCCGGAGGAAACCCACGCACACAGGGGGAGGACGTGCAGACTCCACACAGACAGTGACCCAGCCGGGAATCGAACCTGGGACCCTGGAGCTGTGAAGCATTTATGCTAACCACCATGCTACCCTGCTGCCCGAGTCATGGTTGGGTCTTTTTTCTGTGTTTTAGCATCAGAAAGGAATGCATTACTGTTGCAACACATACATTTGTTGCTTAAATATTATACATTTCCAATCCACCGCCGTGCCTTTTAATTAAGTTCCCTGATCTATCACAGCCAACTCGCCCCTCATACCTTCGGAGTTACTTTGTTAAGATTTAGGGCACTAGTTTCAGATCGGACTTCACTTTCCATTCTAGCCAAGAATTCTATCACGTTACGGTCACTGCTCCCTAAAGGACTTGGCAGAACCAGGATTATTAATTAACCCCTTCTCATTGCACAATCACAAATCTAGGATAGCATCCCTAGTTCCTCAGCGTATTGGTCTATAAAACCATCTCATTTACACTCCAGGAATTTATCTGCCAGTAAGATTGCCAATTTGGTTTGTCCAAACTAGAAGTCACCCATGATTACTGGAGCGTGTTCCATGTATCTTTAACTTCCTGTTAATGCCACCCCTACCTTACATTGGAAGTCTAACGACAAGTCCCAATAATGATTTCTGCCCTTTCTTGCTTCTTAGCTCCACCCAGATTGATTCTACATCTAGATTTTCTGAGGCAATTTCCTTTCTCATTGTTGCACCAATTGCATCCAATACTGAAAACACCACCTACCTCCTTTTCCTTTCTGCCTGTCAGTACTAAATATTGAATACCCTTGGATAGAGTTTTCCTTAGATTCAAAGCACAGGAGGCCATTCTGCCCATCGTATCCCTTTCAGGCAGTGAATTCCAGACTCTCACCACCCTCTGGGTGAAAAGGATTCTCCTCAACACCCGTCTTAGCCTCCAACCTTAAATCCATGGCCCTGGTTACTGACCCCTCTACTAATGGAAAAAATGCCTTCGTTCCTATCCACCCTATCTCTAACCCCTCATAATATTATAAACCTCTGTCAGGTTCCCACTCAACCATTGCTGTTCCAAAGGAAAACAGCTCCAGTCTCTCCAATTTTTCCTCAGACCCTCCAGCCCATGTAGCGTCCGGGTAAACAACCTCCACACCCTCAAATGGCCTCCTCATCCTTCCTATAATATGGCTTCCAGAACTGCATGCAGTACTCCAGGTGTGGCCTAACCAGTGTTTTATATAGATCCAGCATGACCTCCCTGCTCTTGTATTCTATGCCTCAGCCAATAAAGGCAAGTATCCCATATGTCTTCGTAACCACCTTCCCCACCTGTCCTGCTATCTTCCAGGGACCTGTGGATATACACCTCTGATCTTCAGTACTCTCCAGGGTCCTACCATTCATCGAGTAATCCTTTGCCCTGTTTTTCCAGGTTGAATCCGATTTGCCACTGCTCTGTCCTCCACCTGACCAATTCATTAACATCCTCCTTCAGTCAAGAGCAATTTACCACCTACCAATTTTCATGTCACCCGTGAACTTCTTATTCGAAACCCCAACTATTAAGTCCAAACCGTTAACGACCACCACAAGTAGCAAGGGCCCCAGCGCCAAACCCCGTGGAGCCCCGCTAGAAACAGACATCCAGTCACAGCAACATCTCATAGATACATAGAAGTTAGAACCAGGAAGAGGCCTTTTGGCCCTTCAAGCCTGCTCTGCCATTCATCACGATCATGGCTGATCATCCACCTCAATAGTTTAATCCTGCTTTCTCCCCATAGCCTTTGATCCCATTCTCCCCAAGTGCAAATCCAGCCGCCTCTTGAATATATTCAAAGTTTTAGCGTCAAATACTTCCTGTGGTAATGAATTCCACAGGCTCACCACTCTGTGAAGAAATGTCTCCTTATCTCTGTCCGAAATGGTTTACCCAGAATCCTCAGACTGACCCCTAGTTCTGGACACACTCATCATTGGTAACATCTTCCCTGCATCTACCCTGTCTAGTCCTGTTAGAATTTTAAGTCTCTATGAGATCCCCCCTCACCATCAGCTTCCTGTCATTGAGCCAATTTTGGACGCTTAGCCTGGGATTCCGTGACACTTCCTTCACCAATCTGCCACAAAGCACCTGACCAAAAGCTAAAGTCCATACAGACCTCATCAAAAGCATCACCTTCATCGTAAGAAGTCGTACAACACCAGGTTAAAGTCCAACAGGTCTGTTTCAAACACGAGCTTTCGGAGCACTGCTCCTTCCTCGGTGAATACCTGAGGGAGGAGCAGTGCTCCAAAAGCTAGTGTTTGAAACAAACCTGTTGGACTTTAACCTGGTGTTGCAAGACTTTTTACTGTGCTCACCCCAGTCCAACGCCGGCATCTCCACATCATGATCACCTTCATCAACATACCTGGTTACCTCCTCAAAAAAAACAGATTCAATTTGTCAAACACAACCTTTCCATCACAAACCCATGCTGACTATCCCTGATTAATCAGGTGTCTCTCCTAGTGCAGATATATTCTGTCCTCAGAATTATTTCCAAGTAACCCCCCCCCCCCCCCCCACCGCCGATGTTAGACCAACTGGATTAAAATTTCCTGGTCCATTCCTACTTCTATATTTAATAATGGGACAATGTTGGCAGTCCTCCATCATTGGTACCTCATCTGTGGCCAGAGAGGATTTAATGCCAATGTCCCTGATATCGCCTCCCTTGCATCCCTCAACAGCCTGGGATGCATCTCATGTTTTGATACAAGTTTAAGGCTGATAAGTCAATATCCTCCAATATTTCACAGTCCTCCACCCTACAGCAGTGTTTTCCTTTCCCATTGTGAAGACTGACACAAAGTTATTCATCGAGGACTGTACCCATGTCTTCCAGGTGCACACAGATTACCTAGATGGTCCTTAAATCTTTCCCTAGTTATTCTCTTGTTCTTTATATATTTAAAGAGGTGAGTAACATTCGACCCACACAAGTTCCAGGCATGACCATTTCAAACAAGAGATTCTTTTTATTAAATAAATTTAGATTACCCAATTCTCTTTTTTTTTTCCAATTAAGGGGCAATTTCACATCATTGACCATAAACTCTACTGGAGTAGCCATATAAATATTGTTCGTGCCGGAGCAGGTCAATATTGGGAATCCTACAGCGAGTAACTAACCTCCTAGGGTGGCACTGTGATGCAGTGGTTAGCACTGCTGCCTCCCGGTGCTGAGGACCTGTTCAATCCCGGCTCTGGGTCACTGTCCATGTGGAGTTTGCACATTCTCCCGTGTCTGTGTGGGTCTCACTCCCACAACCCAAAGATGTGCAGGGTAGGTAGATTGGCCACGCTAAATTGCCCCTTCATTGGAAAAAAAGTAGTCTAAATTTATTTTTAAAAACTCACCTCCTGACTCCCCTGACACCCACTTGCCTGGATGAGTGCAGCTCCAGAACACTCAAGAAGCTTGACACAATCCAGGACAAAGCAGACCAGATGATTGCTCCCCCACAAACATTCACACCCTCCACCACCGATGCACAGTATCAGCCATGTGTACCATCCACAAGATGCACTGCAGGAACTCACCAAGGTTCCTTAGACAGCATCTTCCAAACCCACGACCATTACCATCTAGAAGGACAAGAGCAGCAGATACCTGGGAACCCCATCACCTGGAGGTTCCCCTCCAAGTCAATCACCACAAGACGTAGGAGCAGAAGTAGGCCATTCAGCCCATCATGCCTGCTCTGTGATTCAATGAGATCAAGACTGATTGGATGTGCTAATCATCGACTCCACATCAATGCCTTATCCCCATAACCGTTGGTTCAATGACTGATTAAAAATCTGTCTATCTCAGCCTTGAACACACTTAACGACCCAACCTCTACGGCTCTCTGCGGTAAATAATTCCAAGGGAGTGAAAGGTTATCAAGGGTCGGCAGGAAAGTGGGGTTGAGATTACAATCAGATCAGACATGATCTTATTAAATGGTGGAAAAGGCTCGAAGGGCTGGTCTACTCTCGCTCCTAATGCGCATGTTAGTAGGATGCACTCTCCAGTCCATTTGGAACTAGCCTGGTCACTGTCATCTTTAAGAAGCGGGTGCAGCGAACGGCACGGTAGCACAGTGGTTAGCACTGTTGCTTCGCAATGCCAGGGTCCCAGGTTCGATTCCCGGCTTGGGTCACTGTCTGTGCAGAGTCTGCACTGTCTCCCCGTGTCTGCATGGCTTTCCTCCGGGTGCTCCGGTTTCCTCCACAAGTCCGAAAGACGTGCTGTTAGATGAATTGGACATTCTGAATTCTCCCCCAGTGTACCCTGAACAGGCGCCGGAATGTGGCGACTCGGGGCTTTTCACAGTAACTTCACTGCAGTGTTAATGTAAGCCTACTTGTGACAATAATAAAGATTACATTTTTTAAAAACGGGTACAGGGGTGGCACAGTTCCTGAAAATTGAGGAATGAAAGTCCATTCAAACCCTATTGGCATGAGGAAGGAACAGCAAGACCCTCTTTGAGGTGGGCAAATGTTAATTGGTTTCAGGGCTAAACCACCCCACCCCACCCCTCCCCTCCCTTCCCTTCAGTAGCGAGATGGATTTGGGAGGTCAACACTCAAAAAGTAAGACCGTAAGATATGAGATCACGACTGACCTGATATAATCCTCAGCTCCACTTTCCCACATTATCCCCATAACCCTGGATTCCCTCATTCATTAAAAATCTGTCTATCTCAGCCTAGACTAAACGACGCAGTCTCTACAACTCTCGGAAGTAAAGAATTCCACAGATTCCTCCTCATCTCGGTCTTAAATGGGTGACCCTTTACTCCGAGATTGTGTCTTCTGGTCCTGGACCCTCCCACAAGAGGAAACAGCCTCTGAGCATCGACCATGTCAAAGCTCCCTGACAATCTTACATGTCTCAATATGGTTGCCTCTCATTCTTCTAAACACCAAATGACTGTAGGCCCAGTCACCTCAACCTCTCTTCTACCCGGTATCAACCTACTCTGGACTGCCTCCAAGGCTAGTAGATCTTTCCTTAGATAAGGAGACAAAACCTATGCACGATATTTCGGGTTTGCAAATATATTGGCCGTTCCTTCAACGTCGCTGGATCAAAATCCTGGAACTCCCTCCCAAACAGCACGTGGGTGTACCTGAACCACATGGGCCAGAATGGTTCAAGCTGGTAGCTCACTATCATCTTCTTAAAGAGCAATTAGGGATGGGCAAGCAATGCTGGGCTAGCCAGTGATGCCCACACTCTGTGAAAGAATGAACACAAAATGCACGTCACTCCCTCAGCACCCCCCCCCTCTTCATCCCAGCTCAAATACTCACGAAGCTGGTCTTTCCTGTCGCAGGTCAATGGCAAAAACAACGGCATCTTCACCAGCAGACAGGAATGTGCATGGGGAGTCCGGCTCCAGCGCCAGCTGCGAATAAAGGAGCAAATATTGGAATTGGGAAGCGGATTGAACCGCGATACCTCCTGTGGTCCCGACAGCTCACCCAAACTGCCATTTTGACCACGAGCGAGGCAAAGGACAGGGGGGCAAGGATGGAGAGACACGAGGAGTATTTCACCGCTCAGGTCTGGCCGCCCACCTTGTGCGCCGAACCCTTGTGTTGAGCCACTCTCTTGGTCGACTTGCAACACTCTGTGGCTGAGAGCTCAGCGATGCGGATCTGGCCGTCACGGGCACACATCGCCAGCGTCGAGTCCCCGCTGTTCGGCAGGAACTTGGCCTGGAGGAGGTGAGCGAAAGAGAGAGAGATCAATTATACAGTTACAGACAAGTGATCCTGTCCCTGCAGAGGGGCAAACAGCCGCCCCTTTTCCAAACTCCCTTCCCCCCCTAAAGTCCGGAAATGTGTTGTTGCCACCACGACTCGGTTCCTACCTTCCCCGCAAGGCCTGTGAATCTCTTGAGCAATCCCTGATTTAATACTCAAACGACTCTCAAAAGAACTGACCGACACCCTATGTGACTGGGCCAGAATTAACCTACCCCTCCTCAGCAAGGTCTGGCACTTGTCTTAGCTCAGCTGCTGCTGAAAACCTCATCCATGCCCCAGGCTCCTGGTGCTCTCCCACTAGAAACTGGAGGTCCTCCAAAACTCTGCAGCCCATGTACGTAACTCACAGCAAGTCCCATTCACTATCATCCCCGTTTACTCGCTGACCTATACGAGCTCCAACTTCTCAAATTCAAAATTATTCCAAAACCCACTAGACCTCACACCCCAACCCGAAACTCCCCCAGTTCCTACATCCCTCCGCGGTCTCCGTGCTTCCCAACAGCGGACTCATTCCCATATCTCCACCACTTCTGGCTGTCCCCTTCAGCTCTCAGAGTCCAAGCTCTAGAATTCTTTCTGTCCGGCGCTATCCCCCCACCGCACTCCCCCCTCTATTCCTCTCCCGTCAAACCACCTTTCTCAATCCCAACCCACCCCTCCGCGCCTCCCCTACCCCCTCTCCCCTCCCCATCCGTTCTCCAATCATTTGTGCCCTCCCCCTTCGTTCACCTCCTCACCCCCCCCCCCCCCATTTCCCTCCTTCATTTACTTCCCTCGCCCCAGTCTCCTCCCTCCACCCCTTCCCTGCCCCTCAACACTGAGTCTATACAGTTACACGCTGCTGAACGCGGACTCTGCAGTGCTACCACATGGCGGGAGCTGAGAATTGTACCCAGATGGCTGGCAACCTCACCTGAAACACATTGCTCTTGTGCCCGCTATCAATTCGAGGGAGGCTTCCGGCGGGCCCAGTCCCGATGACCACCTTGAGGTCGTCGCTGCCACTGGCAAGCCACTGTACCGCGGCGGTTTGAAGTGGAGGGTGTTGCGCAGCCCGTGTGACGCTCCAGGCCATGCTGCAAGCGCAAGCGTTTCCACAAAGTTGCGGGCACCGCATGCCCGGTACATGAAGCGCGGGGATCACGCCCAATCTCCGGCCCTCCCAGGGCATGGGCGGCACCACCAGGTGGGCGGGGCAATGCGGATATGCGGCCACTTCGGAGTGGACCCAACGCTCCAGCGCGCCTCCTCCCGGAGAAGTCCGCTCAGGCTCGCTGGGCCGCTTGGGGCCCCCGTCTCCGGCGGGCAGGTGTCTCCCTGCGGCCATCCTCCATCTGCTCTCGTCCTCCTCCTCATCCTCCTCCTCATCCTCATCCACGATGGAATAGTGCCCGTGTCCTCTAGTGAGTCAGAGTCTCGCTCATATTCCGAGCTCTCCTTCTCTGTTCCGCGCCTGCCTCCATCCCACTGCCTCGACGACCTGCCTCCTCTTCCTCCTCTGCCATCTGCTCATCTCCCGTAAGGCTCAAACTCAAATCCGATGCGTCCACCTCAATGCCGGATGGTCTCACGAGCCTCTCTGTGTCCTCGGGACTACTGGTTAGACTGCCTGTAAACAGCAGAGTTATTAGACAGTGGAACGCACCCTCCGATCTGGACACTCCAACAGGGGGTGGGGGGGGGGGGGCCTGAAGTGACATCACAGTAAAGCTGTGACCTGATTGGCTGGTTGGGAATCTGTTACATTTGAAAAAAAAATTATATTGCAAAACAAATCTAATTGATTAACTAGATAGTGGAGTAACTAAACCCGAGGGCAGTGATCGGTTAAAAAACCATCTAGCGTCAGGGCATACAGTTAATTGTTACTCAATCTAACAATGATTCAAGTGTTTATTTAAATGAATTAACTAGTGCTTAAATGTCACTCAGCGGGGTGCAGTGCTCCAACTGTGAGATGTGGCAGATCTGTGATGCTTCCAGCGTTTCCAGTCGACTACATCTGCAGCAAGTGTAACCAATGGCAGCTCCTCACAGACCGCATGATTCGGTTGGAGCAGCAATTGGATGCACTTAGGAGTATGCAGGTGGCGGAAAGCATCATAGATAGTGTCATAGTGTCCCTCCGGGATCAGTGTTGGGCCCACAATTGTTCACAATTTACATTGATGATTTAGAGTGGGGACCAAGGGCAATGTGTCCAAGTTTGCAGATGACACTAAGATGAGTGGTAAAGCGAAAAGTGCAGAGGCTACTGGAAGTCTGCAGAGGGATTTGGATAGGTTAATGTGAATGGGCTTGGGTCTGGCAGATGGAATACAATGTGACAAATGTGAGGTTATCCATTTTGGTAGAATAACAGCAAATGGGATTATTATTTAAACGATAAAATATTAAAGCATGCCGCTGTTCAGAGAGACTTGGGTGTGCTAGTGCATGAGTCTCAGAAGGTTGGTTACAAGTGCAACAGGTGATTAGAAGGCAATGGAATTTTGTCCTTCATTGCTAGAGGGATGGAAGTTTAAGACTAGGGAGGTTATGTTGCAATTGTATAAGGTGTGTGTAGTGCGGCCACACCTGGAGTATTGTGTTCAGTTTTGGTCTCCTTACTGAGAAAGGACGTACTGGCGCTGGAGGGTGTGCAGAGGAGATTCACTAGGTTAATCCAGAGCTGAAGGGGTTTGGATTATGAGGAGGAGGTGAGTAGACTCGGACTTGTACTCGTTGGAAATTAGAAGGATGAGGGGGGGATCTTATAGAAACATTTAAAATTATGAAGGGAATAGATAGGATAGATGCGGGCAGGTTGTTTCCATTGGCGGGTGACAGCAGAACTAGGGGGCATAGCCTCAAAATAAGGGGAAGTAGTTTTGGAACTGAGTTAGGAGGAACTTCTTCACCCAAGGGTTGTGAATCTATGGAATTCCTTGCCCAGTGAAGCAGTTGAGGCTCCTTCATTACATGTTTTTAAGGTAAAGATAGATAGTTTTTTGAAGAATAAAGGGATTAAGGGTTATGGTGTTCGGGCCGGAAAGTGGAGCTGGGTCCACAAAAGATCAGCCATGATCTAATTGAATGGCGGAGCAGGCTCGAGGGGCCAGATGGGCCTACTTCTGCTCCTAGTTCTGTCTATCGCAGTTATATAAATGTGTTCACACCCAGGTGCAGGCAGAGAAATGGGTGACACCAAAGGGGCCAGGCAATCAGTGCAGCAATCCCCTGGGGTTGTCCCCTCCTGAACAGGTATACCCCTTTGGATACTGTCAGGGGGGGATAGCCCCATCAAGGGGAAAACAGCCGCAGCAGAGCAGTTGGCACCACGGCTGTTTTGATCTTCAGCAGGGAGGGTCAAAGTGCAGAAGATGCGATAGTCATAGGGGACTCTATAGTCAATGGACACAGATAGGCCCTTCTGTGGACGTGAAAGAGACTCCAGGATGGTATGTTGCCTCCCTGGTGCCAGGGTCCGAGGATGTGCTCAGAACGGGGTAGCAGGCCTCTGAAGGGGGAGGCAAACAGGCAAGGGGGTATGGTCAACGACATAGGCTAGAACAAAGAAAAATTACCTGCACAGGAACAGGCCCTTCGGCCCTCCCAGCCTGCGCCGCTCCAGATCCTTTATCTAAACCTGTCTCCTATTTTCCAAGGTTACTTCCCTCTTTCCCGCCCTGTTCATATTAACCTGTCTCGATCCTCGTTAAATGATGCTATCGTGCCCGCCTCTACCACCTCCGCCAGGTAAAGCGTTCCAGGCACCCCCCACCCTCTGCGGTAAAAACTGTCCACGCACATCTCCATAAACTTTCCCCCTCTCACCTTGAAATCGTGACCCTTGTAACTGACACCCCAACTCTTGGGAAAAGCTTGTTGCTACCCTGTCCAACCTCTCATAATTTTGTAGACCTCAATCAGGTCCCCCTAACCTCCGTCTTTCCAACGAAAACAATCCTAATCTACTCATCTTTCTTCATAGCTAGCACCCTCCATACCAGGCAACATCCTGGTAACCTCCTCTGTACGCTCTCCAAAGCATCCACATCCTTCTGGTAATGTGGCGACAGAACTGCACGCAGTATTCCAAATGTGGCCAAACCAAAGTCCTATACAACTGCAACATGACCTGCCAACTCTTGTACTCAATACCCGTCCGATGAAGGCAAGCATGCTGTATGCCTTCTTGACCACTCTATCAACCTGCATTGCCACCTTAAGGGTACAATGGACTGAACTCCTGATCTCTCTGTACATTTTTCCCAGGACCCTTCCATTGACCATATAGTCCGCTCTTGATTTTGATCTTCCAAAATGCATCACCTCGCATTTGCCTGGATTGAACTCCATCTGCCATTTCTCTGCCCAACTCTCCAATCTATCTATTTTGTTGTATTCTCTGACAGTCTCCTCGCTATCTGCAATCCACCAATCTTAGTATCATCTGCAAACTTGCTAATCAGACCACCTATCCTTCCTCAAAGTCATTTATGTAGATCACAAACAGCAGTGGTCCAAGCACAGATCCCTGTGGAACACCACTAGTCACCTTCTCCATTTTGAGACACTCCTTCCACCACTACTCTCTGTCCTGTGCCCAGCCAGTTCTTTATCCATCTAGTTAGTACACCCTGAACCCTATAAACTTCACTTTTCCATCAACCTGCCATGGGAAACCTCATCAAACGCTTTTCCATCAAACCTGCCATGGGAAACCTTATCAAACGAAGGGGCATGAGGTCCTGCAGCAGGAGTTCAGGGAACTCAGCAGCAGAAAGCTAAAAGACAGGACCTCTAGGGTTGTAATCTCGGGATTACTCCCTGTGCCACGTGCAGTGTGAGGCTAGAAATAGGAAGATAGAGCAGTTAAACACGTGGCTAAACAGCTGGTGTAGGAGGGAGGGTTTCCGTTATCTGGACTACTGGGAGCTCTTCCGGGGCAGGTGTGACCTGTATAAGAAGGACGGGTTGCATCTAAACTGGAGAGGAATAAATATCCTGGCCGTGAGGTTTGCTAGTGTCACACGGGAGGGTTTAAACTAGTATGGCAGGGGGGTGGGCACCGGAGCAATAGGTCAGAAGGTGAAAGCATTGAGGGAGAACTAGGGAATAGGGCCAGTATGGCTCTGAGGCAGAGCAAACAGGGAGATGTTGCTGAAAACAGCGGGTCTAGTGGCCTGAAGTGCATCGGTTTTAACGCAAGAAGTATTACGGGTAAGGCAGATGAACTTAGAGCTTGGATTAGTACTTGGAACTATGATGTTGCTGTTAGTTAGAGATACCTGGTTGAGGGAAGGACAGGATTGGCAGCTAAACGTTCCGGGATTTCGATGTTTCAGGCGGGATAGAGAGGGATGTAAAAGGGGTGGCGGAGTTGCGCTACAGGTCAGGGAGAATATCACAGCTGTACTGCGGGGAGGGACACCCTCAGAGGGCGGCGAGGCTTACATGGGTAGAGATCAGGAATAAGAAGGGTGCAGTCACAATGTTGCGGTTTTACTGCAGGCCTCCCAAAGCCGGCGGGAGATAGTGGAGCAGATAGGTAGACGATTTTGGAAAGAAAGTAAAAACAACAGGTGTTGTGATGGGAGACTT
Organism: Scyliorhinus canicula; assembly: GCF_902713615.1. NCBI lineage: Eukaryota > Metazoa > Chordata > Chondrichthyes > Carcharhiniformes > Scyliorhinidae > Scyliorhinus > Scyliorhinus canicula. The sequence goes on from NC_052151.1 coordinate 199,065,725, forward strand.
AACTTCCCCAATATTGACTGGGACTCACTTAGTGCTAGGGGCTATGAACGGGGCAAAGTTTGTAAGAGCATCCAGGAGGGCTTCTAAAACAATATGTAGATAGTCCAACTAGGGAAGGGGCTGTACTGGACCTGGTATAGGGGGAATGAGCCCGGCCAGGTGGTAGAATTTTCAGTAGGGGAGCATTTCGGGGACAGTGACCACAATGCAGTAAGTTTTAAAGTGCTGGTGGACGAGGATAAGAGTGGTCCCAGGGTGAATGTGCTAAAGTGGGGGAAGGCTAATTATAACAATATTCGGCACGAACTGAAGAACCTAGATTGGGGGAGAATGGTTGAGGGTAAATGAACATCTGACATGTGGGAAGATTTCAAATGTCAGTTGAAAGGAATTCAGGATCGCATGTTCCTGTGTGGAAGAAGGATAAATACGGCAAATTTCAGGAACCTTGGATAACGAGAGATAATGTAGGCCTCGTCGAAAATAAAAAGGAGTTTAATCCAGGGGTGGAAGGCTGGGAAAGACGAAGCCTGTGTAGGAATATAAGGAAAGTAGGAAGGAACTTAAGCAAGGAGTCAGGAGGTCTAAAAGGGGTCACGAAAAGTCTTTGGCAAATAGGGTTAAGGAAAATCCCAAGGCTTTCTACAGTATCTAAAAAGCAAGAGGGTAGCCAGGGAAAGGGTTGGCCCATTGAAGGGTAGGCAAGGGAATCTATGTGTGGAGCCAGAGGAAATGGGCGAGGTACGAAATGAATACTTTTCAGTATTCACCAAAGAGAAGGAATTGGTGGATGTTGAGTCTGGAAGAAGGGTGCGTAGGATAGCCCTGGGTCACATTGAGATCCAAAAAGACGAGGTGTTGGGCGTCTTGAAAATATTAAGGCAGCTGAGTCCCCAGGGCCGATGGAATCTACCCCAGAATACTGAAGGAGGCTAAAGAGGAAACTGCTGAGGCCTTGACAGAAATCTTTGGATCCTCATTGTCTTCAGGTGATGTCCCGGAGGACTGGAGAATAGCCAATGTTGTTCCTTTGTTTAAGAAGGGTAGCAAGGATAATCCAGGGAACTACAGGCCGGTGAGCCTTACATCAGTGGTAGGAAATTACTGGAGAGAATTCTTCGAGACAGGATCTACTCCCATTTGGAAGCAAATGGACGTATTAGTGAGAAGCAGCATGGTTTGTGAAGGGAGGTCGTGCCTCACTAACTTGACAGAGTTTTTCGAAGAGGTCACAAAGATGATTGATGCAGGTAGGGCACTGGAAGTTGTCTATATGGACTTCAGTAAGGCCTTTGACAAGGTCCCTCATGGCAGACTGGTACAAACGATGAAGTCACACGGGATCAGGGGTGAGCTGCAAGGTGGATACAGAACTGGCTAGGTCATAGAAGGCAGAGAGCAGCAATGGAAGGGTACTTTTCTGATTGGAGGGCTTGTGACGAGTGGTGTTCCGCAGGGATCAGTGCTGGGACCTTTGCTGTAAGAACAGAGAAGATGGTAAAAGAGGGGGGGGGTGTGGCATTGTTAATCAAGGAAAGTATTACAGCGGGTAGAAAGGACATTTTAGGACTCGTCTACTGAGGTAGTATGGGCCAAGGTAGGAACAGGAGAGGAGACGTCACCTGTTGGGACCTCCGAATAGTTCCAGAGATGTAGAGGAAAGGATTGCAAAGATGTTTCTCGACAGAAGTGAGTGTAACAGGGTAGTTGTTATGGGGGACTTTAACTTTCCAAATATTGACTGGAAATACTATAGTTCGAGTACTTTAGATGGGTCAGTTTTTGTGCAGTGTGTGCAGGAGGGTTTTCTGACACAGTATATAGACAGGCCAACAAGGGGCGAGGCCACATTGGATTTGGTACTGGGTAATGAACCCGGCCAGGTGTTAGATTTAGATGTAGGTGAGCACTTTGGTGATAGTGATCACAATTCGGTTATGTTTACTTTAGCAATGGGCAGGGATAGGTATATACCGCAAGGCAAGAATTATAGCTGGGGGAAAGGCAATTATGATGCTATTCGACAAGATTTAGGATGTATAGGATGGGGAAGGAAACTGCAGGGGATGGGTAGAATCGAAATGTGGAGCTTTTTCAAGGAACAGCTACTGCGTGTCCTTGATAAGTATGTACCTGTCAGGCAGGGAGGAAGTTGTCGAGCAAGGGAACCGTGGTTTACTAAGGAAGTTGAAGCACTTGTCAAGAGGAAGAAGGAGGCAATTTTGGAAAGTGTAAAAATAGATAAGTCCCCTGGGCCAGATGGGATTTATCCTAGGATTCTCTGGGAAGCCAGGGAGGAGATTGCAGAGCCTTTGTCCTTGATCTTTATGTCGTCTTTGTCGACAGGAATAGTGCCGGAAGACTGGAGCATAGCAAATGTTGTCCCCTTGTTCAAGAAGGGGAGTAGAGACAACCCTGGTCATTATAGACCTGTGAGCCTTACTTCGGTTGTGGATAAAATGTTGGAAAAGGTTATAAGAGACAGGGTTTATAATCATCTTGAAAGAACAAGTTGATTAGCGATAGTCAACACGGTTTTGTGAAGGGTAGGTCATGCCTCACAAACCTTATTGAGTTTTTTGAGAAGGTGACCAAACAGGTGGATCAGGGTAAAGCGGTTGACGTGGTGTATATGGATTTCAGTAAGGCGTTTGATAAGGTTCCCCACGGTAGGCTATTGCAGAAAATAAGGAAGTATGGGATTGAAGGTGATTTAGCGGTTTGGATCAGTAATTGCCTAGCTGAAAGAAGACAGTGGTTGATGACAGTGGTGGTTGATGGCAAATGTTCATCCTGGAGTTCAGTTACTAGTGGTGTACCGCAAGGATCTGTTTTGGGGCCATTGCTGTTTGTCATTTTTATAAATGACCTGGGTGTAGAAGGATGGGTTAGTAAATTTGCAGATGACACGAAGGTCGGTGGAGTTGTGGATAGTGCTGAAGGATGTTATAGGATACAGAGGGGCATAGATAAGCTGCAGAGCTGGGCTGAGAGGTGGCAGATGGAGTTTAATGCGGAAAAGTGTGAGGTGGTTCACTTTGGAAGGAGTAACAGGAATGCAGAGTACTGGGCTAATGGCAAGATTCTTGGTAGTGTAGATGAACAGAGAGATCTCGGCATCCAGGTACATAAATCCCTGAAAGTTGCCACCCAGGTTAATTGGGCTGTTAAGAAGGCATATGGTGTGCTAGCCTTTATCAGTAGGGGGATTGAGTTTCAGAGCCACAAGGTCATGCTGCAGCTGTACATAACTCTGGGGCAGCCGCTCCTGGAGTACTGCGTGCAGTTCTGGTCACCACATTATAGGAAGGATGTGGAAGCTTTGGAAAGGGTTCAGAGGAGATTTACTAGGATGTTGCCTGGTATGGAGGGAAGGTCTTACGAGGAAAGGCTCAGGGACTTGAGGTTGTTTTCATTAGAGAGGAGAAGGCTGAGAGGTGACTTAATAGAGACATATAAGATAGTCAGAGGGTTAGATAGGGTGGACAGTGAGAGTCTCTTTCCTCGGATGGTGATGACCAACAAGAGGGAACATAGCTTTAAATTGAGGGGTGGTAGATATAGGACAGATGTCAGAGGCAGTTTCTTTACTCAGAGAGTAGTAGGGGTGTGGAACGCCCTGCCTGCAACAGTAGTAGACTCGCCAACTTTAAGGGCATTTAAGTGGTCACTGGATAGACATATGGATGAAAATGGAATAGTGTAGGTCAGATAGGCTTCAGATGGTTTCACAGGTCGGCGCAACATCGAAGGCCGAAGGGCTCGTACTGCGCTGTAATGTTCTATGTTCTACATATAAACGATTTGGAGGAAAATGTAACTGGTCTGATTAGTAAGTTTGCAGACGACACAAAGGTTGGTGGAATTGCGGATAGCGATGAGGACTGTCAGAGGATACAGCAGGATTTAGATCGTTTGGAGACTTGGGTGGAGAACGGCAGATGGAGTATAATCCAGACAAATGTGAGGTAATGCATTTTGGAAGGTCTAATGCAAGTAGGGAATATAACAGTGAATGGTAGAACCCTCAAGAGCATTGACAGTCAGAGAGATCTCGGTGTACAGGTCCACAGGTCACTGAAAGGGACAACACAGGTGGAGAAGGTAGTCAAGAAGGCACACGGCATGCTTGCCTTCATTGGCCAGGGCATTGAGTATAAAAATTGGCAGGTCATGTTGCAGCTGTATAGAACCTTAGTTAGGCCACACTTGGAGTATAGTGTTCAATTCTGGCCGCCACACTACCAGAAGGATGTGGAGGATTTAGAGAGGGCGCAGAAGAGATTTACCAGGATGTTGCCTGGTATAGAGGGCATTAGCTATGAGGAGAGGTTGAATAAACTTGCTTTGTTCTCACTGGAATGACGGAGGTTAAGAGCCGACCTGATAGAGGTCTACAAAATTATGAGGGGCATAGACAGAGTGGATAGTCAGAGGCTTTTCCCCAGGGTGGAGGGGTCAATTACTAGGGGGCATAGGTTTAAGGTGCGAGGTGCAAGGTTTAGAGGAGATGTACGAGGCAAGTTTTTTTACACAGAGGGTAGTGGAACCTGCTGCCGGAGGTGGTGGTGGAAGCAGGGATGATAGTGACATTTAAGGGGCATCTTGACAAATACATGAATAGGATGGGAATAGAGGGATACGGCCCCAGGAAGTGAAGAAGATTTTAGTTTAGACGGGCAGCATGGTCGGCACAGGTTTGGAGGGCCGAAGGGCCTGTTCCTGTGCTGTACTTTTCTTTGTTCTTTGTTTGTTCTACCAACAATCTGGGGTGGGGAGAGGGCGACAATGGAGCAGGTGTGGGGGGTAGGAGAGAGAAGAGCATGACAGTTGGGGGGGGGGGGGGGGAGAACAGGGTGCGAGAGAGAGGGTGGGGTGCAGAACGCCAGAGAGAGGGGGTGCAGAACGCCAGAGAGGGGGTGGTGCAGAACGCCAGAGAGGGGGGGGGGTGCAGAACGCCAGAGGGGGTGGGGTGCAGAACGCCAGAGGGGGGGTGCAGAACGCCAGAGGGGGGGGGGGTGCAGAACGCCAGAGAGAGGGGGGTGCAGAACGCCAGAGAGAGGGGGGTGCAGAACGCCAGGGGGGGGGGCAGAACGCCAGAGAGGGGGGGGGGGCAGAACGCCACAGAGAGGCGGGTGCAGAACGCCAGTGAGAGGGGGGTGCAGAACGCCAGAGAGGGGGGGGGTGCAGAACGCCAGAGAGGGGGGGGGTGCAGAACGCCAGAGAGGGGGGGGGGGTGCAGAACGCCAGAGAGGGGGGGGGGTGCAGAACGCCAGAGGGGGGGGGGGTGCAGAACGCCAGAGGGGGGGGGGGGTGCAGAATGCCAGAGGGGGGGGGGTGGGGGGCAGAGTGCCAGAGAGGGGGGGGGGGGCAGAGTGCCAGAGAGGGGGGGGGGCAGAGCGCCTGAGAAGGGGGGGGGGGGCAGAGCGCCTGAGAAGGTGGGGGCAGAGTGCCAGTGGGGGTGGGGGGGGGGGGGGGGGGGGTAGAGTGAGCACCTGAGAGGGGGGGGGGCAGAGTGCCTGAGGGGGTGGCAGAGAGCCAGAGAGGGGGGGGGGGGCAAGGGGGCAGAGTGCCAGAGAGGGGGGGGGGGGTGGGGCAGAGTGAGCACCTGAGAAGGGGGGGGGGGGGGGGGGGGGCAGTGCCAGAGAGGGGGGGGGGGGGGGGGGGAAAGAGTGCCTGAGAGGGAGGGGGGGGGGGGCCAGAGTGTCAGAGAGAGCCATGGGGAGGGGGGGGGGGGGGGGGGGGGGCGAAGAGAGTGCCAGAGAGGGGGGGTGGGGGGAGAGCAGCGCACCAGTGAGGGGGGGGGGGGGGCCAGCGCGCCAGAGAGAGGGGGGGGCAGCGCGCCAGAGAGAGGGAGGGGCAGCGCGCCAGAGAGATGGAGGGGCAGCGCGCCAGAGAGGGGGGGGGGCAGCGCGCCAGAGAGAGGGGGGGCAGCGCGCCAGAGAGAGGGGGGGGGCAGCGCGCCAGAGAGATGGAGGGGCAGCGCGCCAGAGAGAGGGGGGGGCAGCGCGCCAGAGAGGGGGAGGGGAAAGCGCCTGAGAAGGGGCGGGGTGGAGCAGAGCGCCTGAGAAGGGGGGCAGAGCGCCTGAGAAGGGGGGCAGAGCGCCTGAGAAGGGGGGCAGAGCGCCTGAGAAGGGGGGCAGAGCGCCTGAGAGGGGGGGGCAGAGTGCCTGAAAGGGGGGGGGCAGAGTGCCTGAAAGGGGGGGGGCAGAGTGCCTGAAAGGGGGGGGGGGGGTTAAACTGGTCACCTACCATTCCGGAAATCAGGTTTCAGATCGAGTTCTCCACTCCTGTCCCCCATCTTGTCAAATGTTTCCAGATGATCCTCAGATTATCAGAGACTGCAAGTCAAAGAGTTGAACAGGGTGAATTGTCAGAGAAATCGGAAGAGCCCATTCAGACCCACCCACCGCACTCAACCTTACTTCCCCATATTTTCCAATAACCACAAGTGTGCAGTCAGGGCTCCTCTGAAACCGAGGGTCGCACACAATTAGACCCTGGCAACTAAGTTGCTGTTTCTAACTCCTCTCTTTCTCTGTCGGGTGCGCCATTGAGATATCCCGCCACAGAGAGCAATCAGAAATCACTGACGTGACTGAAACTTTAAACTCTGTGGTTACACTATATACCTGCTCGGAAAGCGTCACATTGTTCAATGAGATCGCCTTGGCTCTTTGAACACCTCATGAACACCTCACCAAAAACCTCTCTGGCTTTGAAAGCTTTGCCGTATGTCAAACTTTCTCCAATAACTAACTTTTCTTTAATGGAAAGAAAAGTTGACAATATTTCAGCTTCTTCTTAATCCCATGTCTAATCACCAAGTATTTATTCCAGTTAGGAAACAAATAATAATAATTCCAGTCTCAAAAACACTCAGGGACTGACCTTCCACATCCCTCTGGGGTAGAGACTTAAAAAGAGTCACTGCCCTCAGAGTGAGGTAATCGCTCATTGTCTCAGTCCTAAATGCTCCAGTTCTTATCTTTTTTTTTTTAAATCCACATTGGATTGGATTTGTTTATTGTCACGTGTACCGAGGTACAGTGAAAAGTATTTTTCTGCAAGCAGCTCAACAGATCATTCAGTACATGGGAAGAAAAGGGAATTAAACAAAATTCAAGAAAATACATGAAAATACATAATAGGGCAACACAAGATATACAATGTAACGGCATAAGCATTGGCATCGGATGAAGCAAACAGGGTGTAGTGTTAATGAGGTCAGTCCATAAGAGGGTCATTTAGGAGTCTGGTGACAGTGGGGAAGAAGCTGTTTTTGAGTCTGTTCGTGCCTGTTCTGACTTCTGAATCTCCTGCCGATGGAAGAAGTTGGAAAAGTGAGTAAGCCGGGAGGGAGGGATCCTTGATTATGTTGCCCGCTTTCCCCCGGCAGCGGGAGGTGTAGATGGAGTCCATGGATGGGAGGCAGGTTCTTGTGATGGACTGGGCGGTATTCACGACTCTCTGAAGTACCTTGCGGTCCTGGGCCGAGCAGTTGGTAAGGGTTAATGTGGACATGCCGAATTTCCTTAGTTTCCTGAGGAAGTATAGGCGCTGTTGTGCTTTCTTGGTGATAGCGTCGATGTGAGTGGACCAGGACAGAGTTTTGGTGATGTGCACCCCTAGGAATTTGAAACTGTTAACCATCTCCACCTCGGCCCCGTTGATGCTGTCAGGGGTGTGTACAGTACTTTGCTTCCTGAAGTCGATGACCAGCTCTTTAGTTTTGCTGGCATTGAGGGAGAGATTGTTGTTGTTACACCACTCCACTAGGTTCTCTATCTCCCTCCTGTATTCTGACTCGTCGTTATTCGAGATCCGGCCCACTATGGTCGTATCGTCAGCAAACTTGTAGATGGAGTTGGAACCAAGTTTTGCCATGCAGTCGTGTGTGTACAGGGAGTAGAGTAGGGGGCTAAGTACGCAGCCTTGCGGGGCACCGGTATGAGGACTATTGTGGAGGAGGTGTTGGTGTTCATTCTTACTGGTTGTGGTCTGTTGATCAGAAAATCAAGGATCCAGTTGCAGAGTGGAGAGCCAAATCCTGGGTTTTGGAGCTTTGATATGAGCTTGGCTGGGATTATGGTGTTGAAGGCGGAGCTGTAGTCAATAAATAGGAGTCTGATGGAGGAGTCCTTGTTTTCGAGATGCTCTAGGGATGAGTGTAGGGCCAGGGAAATGGCGCCTGATGTGGACCGGTTAGCGATGGTATGCGAATTGAAGTGGGTCAAGGCGTTCCGAACGTATGGAGGTGATGCGCTTCATGATCAGCCTCTCGAAGCACTTCATTCCAACTGACGTCAGGGCCAGCGGGCGGTAGTCATTGGGGCATGTTGCCTGGTTCTTCTTTGGTACCGGTATGATGGTGGTCTTCTTGAAGCAGGTGGGGACCTCGGAGTGGAGTAGGGACAGGTTAAAGATGTCTGTGAATACCTCTGCCAGCTGGTCTGTGCAGGCTCTGAGTGCACGACCAGGGATCCCGTCTGGGCCCATCGCCTTCCGTGGGTTCACTTTCAGGGAGGCCGATCTGACTTCGGAAACTGTGATGGTGGGTATGGATGAATTATGGGCTGCTGGGGCACTCGACAGCGGATTGTTGGTTACCTGCTCAAACCGAGCAGAGAATGCATCAAGTTCATCGGGGAGGGGTGCGCTGCTGCCAGAGATACTGCTCGACTTCGCTTTGTAGCCCGTTATGTTGTTTAGTCCTTGCCACAACCACCGAGAGTCTGTCTGTGACTCTAGCTTGGTTTGATATTCTCTCTTGGCATCTCGGATGGCTGCGGTCGTACCTGGATTTCTTCTATAGGACAGGGTCGTCTGCCTTGAACGCCTCAGATCTGTCCTTCAGTAGGGAGTCAATCTCGCGGTTGAGGCATGGTTTCCAGTTGGGGAACGTACCTACTACTTTCTTTGGCATGCAGTCGTCCACACATTTGCTGATGAAGTCTGTGACGGTGGTGGCATATTCATTTAAGTTAGTCACTGAGTTCTTAAATATGGACCAGTCCACTGTCTCTAAGCAGTCACGTAAGAGCTCTTCTGTCTCCTCGGACCAGCACTGCACAACCTTCTTAGCTGGATTCTCCTGCTCGAGTTTCTGCTTGTAAGCCGGGAGAAGGAGCACAGTCTTATGGTCTGATTTCCCAAAATGCGTCGGGAGATGGAACGGTAGGCGCCCTTGATTTTTGAGTAGCAGTGGTCAAGAGTGTTGTCGCCCCGGGTGGTACAGGAGATGTGCTGGTGGAATTTTGGCAGTCCACTCTTGAGGTTGGCTTTGTTGAAGTCTCCGGCCACAATGAACAAGGCCTCCGGGTGTTCTGTTTCATAGTTGTTTATGACTGTGTACAGTTCGTCCAGCGCCTTCCTCACTTCTGCCTGGGGTGGGATGTAGACTGCTCTGATAATGGCTGAAGTGAACCCACGTGGAAGATAATATGGGCGGCACTTTACGGTCACTTATTCCAGGTCTGGGGAGCAGTAGGTCGCCAGGGTCGCCACATCTAAGCACCAGGAGGAGTTGATGAGGAGGCAAACCCCTCCACCCTTCGCTTTGCCTGAAGATGCCATGCAGTCCGCCCGGTGGATAGAGAAGCCTTCAGGTTGTATGGCACAGTCCGGTGAGGCGGGGGACAGAGCACACAGCAGTCTCTTACTTCCCTCTGAGGTAAGTCTGGCGTTAAGTTCATCCAGCTTGTTTTCAATCGCTTGGACGTTTGCCAGGAGTATGCTGGGGAGAGGGGCCTTGAAACCGCGTTGCTTCAGTCTAACCTGCAGACCGCTGCGTTTCCCTCGCTCCCTCGGTCGGCCGCTGCTGCTGGATGATCCTGGGATCCGATGGGAGACGTCAGCCTTTGTGGAAGGTAGGTGGTTGCATCTGGCGGGGTCCAGGGAACTAGCGGGGTCCAGGGAACTGTTACATTTCCAGGGTCGCGTCTGGCAGGGTCCCGGGCGCTGGTTGAGGTAGAGGGGTTGCAAGGGGGGTGAGTTTGCGATCCGGATGGGTCCCGGCGTTCTGCAGGCGCAAGAATACCTTGCAGCGTGTTCGGGTCCTCGCGCGCAATCTCCGCCGTTTCTGGGGTCCTGGGTCATGGGCAGGGGCTTCCTGGGGCAGGTTGGACTAGGTCCCATGGTCTGTTCCCTCCCTGGGCGCTCTTGGGGTCGGATCTTGAAGTCGGCACGGTGGGGCCGCCATGTGGATTTTTCTTTCTTCCATCACCAGGTAGGTCGGGTTGCTGGGCGGGCCTCTCCGGGTCGGGTCGCTGGGCGGGTATGTCGGGGTCGCGTTGGGCCGGGTCTTGCCTTCGGGGGTCGAGTCGGCAGCTCCGGGACTAGGCCGGGCGATCCGGGGGCTGGTGTCGATGGTTAGACCGGGTTTGAAGCTCCGAGGCCCGGGTCGGCTCCAAATCGAGGTCGGGGCTTCACTTCCGGTTTGGGCCCAATCTTCATCCAGGTCACGGAAGTCATCTTTGGGTTGTGGGGGTGAAACCCACGCACACACGGGGAGAATGTGCAAACTCCACACGGACAGTGACCTGGGCAGGGATTCGAACCCAGGTCCTCAGCGCCGTGAGGTAGCAGTGATAACCACTGTGCCCACCCTACCATATGAAATTTTACTCCATATCCCCACATCTGAATCATTAATATATCACAAGGGGAGAAAAGCTTCAGACACATTAGTTCATATATAAAGACACGACTGTCATTTTCTGAATCATACAGAGACACCCAGTTGCTATTGAGGGATTTGAATCTCAGGACAAGTACAGCACGGGGTTAGATACAAAGTAAAGCTCCCTCTACACTGTCCCCATCAAACACTCCCAGGACAGGTACAGTACGGGGTTAGATACAGAGTAAAGCTCCCTCTACACTGTCCCCATCAAACACTCCCAGGACAGGTACAGCACGGGGTTAGATACAGAGTAAAGCTCCCTCCACACTGTCCTCATCAAACACTCCCAGGACAGGTACAGCACAGGGTTAGATACAGAGTAATCCCTCTAGACTGTCCCATCAAACACTCCCAGGACAGGTACAGCACGGGGTTAGATACAGAGTAAAGCTCCCTCCACACTGTCCTCATCAAACACTCCCAGGACAGGTACAGCACGGGGTTAGATACAGAGTAAAGCTCCCTCGACACTGTCCCCATCAAACACTCCCAGGACAGGTACAGCACAGGGTTAGATACAGAGTAAAGCTCCCTCTACACTGTCCCCATCAAACACTCCCAGGGCAGGTACAGCACAGGGTTAGATTCAGAGTAATCCCTCTAGACTGTCCCATCAAACACTCCCAGGACAGGTACAGCACGGGATTAGATACAGAGTAAAGCTCCCTCTACACTGTCCCCATCAAACATTCCCAGGACAGGTACAGCACAGGGTTAGATACAGAGTAAAGCACCCCATCAAACACTCCCAGGACAGGTACAGCACGGGGTTAGATACAGAGTAAAGCTCCCTGTACACTGTCCCCATCAAACATTCCCAGGACAGGTACAGCACTGAACCCTAACTAACATCGCCAAATCCCAAGCTTCTCTATAACCTGCCCCGAAACATTCACATCTGTGTGAAGATTTGCGCACACCACTCCAACTGGGGCCCAACCAGTGACTTAAAGATCTAGGATGATCTACTTGCAATTTATTATGATGTACTCCAAACCACCTCCTCAGCTTGAATACCCCTCCATCCAATGTCTCCAAACCTCAGTTATTTAACATGTCCCTTCCATAGAGACATTTCAGCAACCCTTGGACAGGCACATGGGCAGCAGTAAATTGAAGAGGTGTAGGTTGGATTGATCTTAGATGAGGATAAGTGGTTAGCACAACATCATGAGCCGAAGGGCCTATACTGTTCTGTGTTCTATGTCATATGCAGAGAGTCAAAAAACACATCATCTTGTACTGAACTCAAAATCATATTTACCTGTTTCTGCACTGACCCCTCCCTGCAAATTAAACAAAAAGTGTCAAATTTACAAAGAGTCACAATAGGTAAATAAGCTCAGACATTTTAAACAAAAGCAAAACGCATTACAATCACAGTGCCCAATAATTCACATTATGTACTTAGAAGGGCAAATCTGCAGATGCTCAAAGTTTTAAATAAAAGCATAAAGTGTTGGAAAGAACCAGCAGGTCTGACAACATCTACAGAGAGACAAACAGAGACAACTTAACGACTTGGGTAAAACTGCTCTTCGGAACTGAAGGGAGGTTGAAGCGTGATTTTGTTTTGCTGCTGAAAGAGGGCATTAGAATATAAAGAGTGCATCCGGTATTGGCTAGAGGGCAAGACAGATGAAATCCCAAAGATGCCATGGAACAGAAGACAAGAGGTTGGCTCACAGGTGAAGTAAAGAACCAAAGCACTGGTCCAGAGTGAGCGTTCATGGCAGACATAAACACATAGCGATGTCCGAAAGGAGAAACACAACAGAATGACAGACCAATGCTTGGCAAAAACTAAAAACAAATTTATGACGGCGGGACAGTGTTTTGTGGTCCACATTTACCTGCTCCCGGGCAGACTCCTCCTCCTCTCCCTGTAAAAGAAAAACAAAGTAGTTATTATTGAGAGACAATGGATAAAGACAGTTCTGAGACATGCACGTGCAAACAATGATCACCCTTGCCGGAGTTCGCCTCCATGCCCCCTCCCCACCACCCCTCCCCAACCCCGCGCTGACCCACAGAAACGTGAACGAGAAGTCCACCACTCCAGCATTTCGCCCACCCATAAGGAGGTTACGCGGCGCTGGGGAGCTGAAGGCAGGTGGGATGGCAGTTGGGAAGAGGGCGCCCAATGGCCCCTGCCCACCTCACCAACTGTCCTCCCCTGGCGACGCTCCAGGCAAGGGGCTGGAGAAGGAGCAAGAGAAAAACAGGATGTCATCCTCCGGGAAGGACATCGCTCCCAACCCCCTTGAAATCGCAGATTAATTTCACCCCCCCAAAATAAAAACACTTACCCTTTCCAACCCAGTTACAGTGGATATTGCCCCATTTTGTTTCCTTCTGCCCCCTCCCCAACCCTCTTTCTCCCCCCCCCCCCCAATTAAAGTTGATCAGGATTGGATGTTGATTAATATGTTTTAGTTTTTTTTTAAATGTAATGTTTGCTGCCTGGCAGGTTGCTCAGGGTTGGTCAGTAGCAGCAGTTGCTCTTGTTATTGTTATTATTGTTGTCTGCCTGCCCTCCGCCGCCATCTTGCTTTGGGGCTCCGGCTCCTTCCCCTCCCCGCACGGCCGCCCCCCGCCCCTCGCCCAGGCGGCTGTCAATAAAGTTGAGTGACGGCAGCCAACAGCAATCGCGAAGATGCGGGGAGCCTGCCCCGCAGTAAGATGGCCGACCTCGCCGCACTTCCGGTTCCCCCTCCTCTCTGTTTTTTTGGCAATAATTCCAGGGACGGTAGAGAAACCCCTCTGGTTTCGCCAACCCCGCCGCCCACCTCCGAAACCAAAATAAAAATTTACCCCCCCCTCGGGCTAGGACCTCGGTTCGTTCACTTCCATCCCCGCAACCGTCGCCAACGTCCTGCGCGTTTCCGGTCGCCAATTTGACCCACCCTCCCCTTGTGCTTTTTTAAAAAATTATTTCCTCCACCTTTTAAACGACAATCGAAGCCACGCGTTCTGCAGCGGCATTTAGCGCCCGGGCGTTTACATCGGTTCGGTTTTTAATCACAAGTCAAGCCTGGGGTTTTGGCCGGAGCTTCGGCCCTAACGTCACATCCGTCAGCTGTGGTCCACCGCCATCTTGGTTAAGGGCGATGAGCCGTCGCCATCTTGGTTAAGGGCAATGAGCCGGCGCCATCTTGGCTGCCCGTCAATCATCAATCAACTTTATTGACACAAACATATGTGATTCCTTTTCAAGCCCTGTTTTATATATATATATATATATAAATTTAGAGTGCCTAATTTTTTTTCAATGAAGGGTGGCCAATTCTCGTATGCCACACATCTTTTGGGTTGTGGGGGTGAGGCAACGCAAACACGGGCAGAATGTGCAAACTGGCCCAGGGCCGGGATCAAACCTGGGACCTCAGCACCGTGAGGCTGCAGTGCTAATCACTGTGCAGTCGTGCCACCCCTTTATCATTCACTTCTACTCAAATTGGACCACAGTATACATTTATAGAGATGATAGTGCAGAAGGAGGCCATTTGGCCCATCAAGTTTGCACCTGCCGTTGAAAGGAGCACCCTACTTAAGCCCACGCCTCCACCCTATCCCTGTAACCCAGTTATCAATTTGCATTTCTAACCCGAGGCCTTGAAAACTCTTTACTGCCGTCACATTGATTAAAATCGTAAGACAGCTAAAGCCAGTGTCTGTGTTGCAGGATGCCACCATCTCAGCAGGAGGGGGCCATTCAGCCCCTCAAGCCTGTCCCACCTCTGTGACATCATCAATACTGAGCTGTGACCCAGCTCCATACACCTTCCTTGGGCCGATGTCCATCTTTCATTTTCCATTCCAGAGGAGGAGAGGGACATCAATCTATTTATTTCAGTGAAGAGAAGCTCAAATCATTGACTAAGCTGCAATGTCCACTCCCTCCACATTTCAACACTTCTCTTCACCTCCTGCTTTTCATCTGGGATCCCTGTCTCCCAACTCTCCCTTTACAAATATAATTGGGAAAGGCCCTTTTTCTGCCTCATGTAGCAGGTTCCAAAGGGGCAGAATGGCCTCTTCCAAGACCAAATAAATGCAAATTGTTCCCGTTCCGAACTCTTCAAATTGGAGGGGCTGAATGGCTTCCTATCTTGTTCCCAAAGTTACAAACTGCAGGTGCTAAATGGCTTCCTCCTGTTTACAATGCTACAACTATAAAAGGGCTGAATGGCCTCCTCCTGCTGCTCATATTAGACTCAGAGGGCTAGATGGTCTCCTACTGTTCTGGTGCAAAGAGAGAGGGGCAGTGAGAGATACTGAGAATGGGGCCATCCAGAGTACAAATGCTCCATTGCGCAAACAGTAACTGTCCCAGGCCCCAAGCATTGGTGCTCATAGAGGGGGGGGGGGGGGGGGAGTGAAGAGAACAGAACCAACTTATGTCATCACTGCTGTGTCCTTGACACCATCGCCAGACTGCCACTCTATCTCAAGGTAATTAAGCAGAGAGCAGATTCATTCACCTCAAAGTGATTGGTCCACTGTCACATGACTTTCCCCCCAAGCAAAGTATGCACCTGACCCCAGTGCAACAAGACAGACAATTCATCGAGGCAACAGCAAGCATTGTTTTATTACTGGGGGTAATCACGATGTTGCCTCCTGGTCAGGGCTCAACCTGTCTGAGATACCCTCAATTACAACTCAAGAGAGAGGATTGGTAATACAAATTGGTAATCCTCGTACGAACGGGATATGGCGCTCGACTCATTGATCGACAGTTCCACCGCGCCACAGCAAAAAACCGCACCGACCTCCTCAGAAGACAAACACGGGACACCACTGACAGAGTACCCTTCGTCGTCCAGTACTTTCCTGGGGCGGAGAAACTACGACATCTTCTTCGCAGCCTCCAACACATCATCAGCGAGGATGGACATCTTGCCAAGGTCATCCCCACACCCCCACTACTGGCCTTCAAACAACCGCGCAACCTCAAACAAACCATTGTTTGCAGCAAATTACCCAGCCTTCAGAACAGCAACCACAACACCACAAAACCCTGCCAGGGTAATCTCTGCAAGACATGCCAGATCATCGACATGGACACCACCATTACACGTGGAAACACCACCCACCAGGTACGCGGCGCATACTCGTGCGACTCGACCAATGTAGTCTACCTCATACGCTGCAGGAAAGGATGTCCCGAAGCGTGGTACATTGGCGAGACCATGCAGACACTGCGACAACGAATAAACGGGCATCGTGCGACTATCAACAGGCAGGACTGTTCCCTTCCAGTTGGGGAACACTTCAGCAGTCAAGGACATTCAGCCTCTGATCTCCGGGTCAGCATTCTACAAGGAGGCCTTCAGGAGACGCGACAACGCAAAATTGCTGAGCAAAAACTTATAGCTAAGTTCCGCACGCATGAATGCGGACTCAACCGGGATCTGGGATTCATGTCGCATTACATTCGGCCCCCACCAACAAGCCTGGACTTGCAGAGGCCTACCGACTGAACTGGCTTGGGACAATTCACACCTCTTTAACCTGGAGTTACCTCTCTCTCTGCATCTTTGATGATTTGATTGCCTGCAGGTGCTCGCATTCCGGGGCATCTCTGACTGTGTCTATATAAACATTTCTGGAACAAGCCTTTCCATTCACCTGAAGAAGGAGCCGTGCTCCGAAAGCTCGTGTTTGAAACAAACCTGTTGGACTTTAACCTGGTGTTGTAAGACTTCTTACTGTGGTAATACAAAGGCTTTAATTAGCAGAGAAGCAGACAGCTACCGAGAAGTGTGCTCACAGCACGCTGCCCACTGAATATTATCTTATATATGGCTCCCTGGGGAGGGGAGGGGAGGGGAGGGGGGGGGGGGGGGGGGGAGAGCCGGAGGCAGAGCCTCCCAGGGTTCCAAACCCGGTCTTAAAGGGATCATTACATTAAAGGTGCAGTCATCATTCATCACACTGTCCACTCTCCCTCAAGTTCAGACTGTCTCTCTCTCTCTCTCTCGATCCCACTCCCTCTGCTACGTAGGGGGAGGTAATAGAGTGCCAGCCCTCCGTGATACTATTGCAGTTATTGTTCACCCTCTCTCCCCCCTCCCCCATACCATTCCTATCACAATTCCCCCTCTCTTAATATCCTCTCCCCTCCCCTCCGCCACCACACACCCCTATCATAAGAACGAGGAGCAGAAGTAGGCAGTTCAGCCCCTCGAGCACACTCCACCATTCGATACGATCTTGGCTGATCTCAGCTTGGCCTTGTGGTAAACACCACTAGTGACACATTGCATGTCTTACGGTACTGCCACTGTATTACAGGTACCACAGTAAATCCCAGCCTACTGGCTCCGCCCAGCAAGCGGTGTATGAAGTGTGTGCTCTCCTGCGCTGCTCCCATTCTGGTTCCAGCTGCAGGAGGCACAACATCTTGTGCAATAACGCCTCGATTGTTTCACCATTCTCGTCTCGTGGTAATTGACGGCACTTCAATTTATTGCACAAGATTTTAAAAGATGGACTTCCTAATCAAACCTGATCGCCTGGAGCTGAGCCCTCACGCAGCCAACGCCACGTCCGCCTTCGAGCACTGGCTAGCCTGCTTCGCAGGCTACCTCAGAGCAGCCACTGAAGAACCCTCGGACCCACAGAAGCGGGTGAGCCCTGAAACTTTTCCCCTCAACCAGGATGCGCCCACCTACACAGAAGCGATGACGCTACTAAAGGGACATTACGTTGTGTCGGTGAATCAAGTTTATGCCAGACACCTCCTGGCCACGAGATGGCAACTCCCGGGGGAGACTCTGGACGATTTCTTGTGGGCTGTACAGATTCTCGGTAGGAACTGTGACTGCCAGGCATTTTCAGCAGTCCAACACACCGAACTATTAATCAGAGACGCTTATGTCACGGCCATGAAGTCTATGTACGTTCGCGAGCGATTATTGGAAGGAGCTACGCTCGATCTTGCCGAGACTAGGCAGCTTGCTAATTCACTCTAAGTGGCCTCCCGCAACCTGGAGGCCTACACCTCCGACCGCGTGGCACCCTCGTGGGCATCGTGGGCCCCACCAGCTGCCGACACGGGCTCACCGCAAGCCTGCGCCGTGCGGCAGCCAGCCAACCCCGGGGGGTCCAAGTGTTATTTTTGTGGCCAGAGCAAACATACCAGGCAGGGCTGCCCGGCGCAGAGCGCGGTCTGCAACGGGTGTGGGAAGAAAGGACACTTTGTTTCCGTTTGCCAGGCCCGGTCGGTTGCCGCTGTTTCCAGGCCTGTCATTGCTACACCCCTCACGTGTGATCCAGGGGTGCTGCCATCTTCTCCACCACAAGCCACGTGCGGCCCTTGGGCGCCGCCATTTTTGATGCCGCCCGCCATGTCGAAATGGAGGCCCAAGCCATTGTGGAAGCTGTGCGACATTGGCTGCATTACCTGGCCGGCAGGAGATTCACTCTCCTCACTGAACAACGGTCGGTAGCCTTCATGTTTAACAATACACAGCGGGGCAAGATCAAAAATGACAAGATCTTGAGGTGGAGGATCGAGCTCTCCACCTATAACTATGAGATCTTGTATTGCCCGGGGAAGGTCAATGAGCCCCCTGATGGGGGCTTCGAGTCCCTCCACATTAATAAAATCCATCTCCGGGCTACTGGGGAGGCAAAGGCCAAGACGTCGGCCTCTTTCGCCCCCTGAACTCCTGGGTCTTCTGACACTCCAAAGATCGCTACCTCCGGATGTGATCGCTACTTCAGTCCAAAGATGTGCGGGTTAGGTGGATTGGCCATGCTAAATTGCCCGTAGTGTAAGGTTAATGGGGGGATTGTTGGGTTACGGGTATACGGGTTACGTGGGTTAAGTGGGGTGAGCATTGCTCGGCACAACATCGAGGGCCGAAGGGCCTGTTCTGTGCTGTACTGTTCTAAGGTTCTAAGGTTCTAAGGACTCGGCACCACCCGTGTGTTAAGTGCCTTGGATATTGACCTCGCGAACCCTTGCCAGAACTCTCTAAGCTCCGGGCATGCCCAAAACATGTGGACATGGTTTGCAGGGCTGCCCTTGCACCTCATACAACTGTCTTCTACCCCAAAAAACTTGCTCATTCTCGCTGCCGTCATGTGTGCCCGGTGGACCACCTTAAATTGAATTAGACTGAGCCTGGCACATGATGAGGAGGAATTAACCCGCCCAGGACCTCTGCCCACAGACCCCCTTCCAACTCCTCACCGAGCTCCTCCTCCCACTTGCCCTTGAGCTCCTCCACCGGGTTTTCCTCCGCCTCCTGTAGTTCCTGGTAGATATCCGACACCTTCCCCTCCCCCACCCAGGTGCCGGAGACCACCCTGTCCTGTATTCTCAGTGGCGGCAGCGTCGGAAAGGCCACTACCTGTTTTTTCAGGAAGGCTCGTACTTACAGATATTTAAAGGCGTTTCCTGGCGGCAGATTAAATTTGTCCTCTAGCGCCTTCAAACTGGGAAAGCTTCCGTCTATGAACCCATCCCCCATCCTTCTGATGCCTGCCCTCTGCCAGCTCTGGAACCCACCATCCATCCTACCCGGGACAAACCTGTGGTTGTTACATATCGGGGTCCAGACCGACGCTCCCTCCACTTTCTTGTACCTCCTCCACTGTCCCTAGATCCGCAGTGTCGCCACCACCACGTGTGGTGTAACAGGTCGGTGAGAATGGCAAAGGCGCCGTTATCAAAGCTCCCAGACTAGTACCTTTACATGACGCCGCTTCCAGCTGCTCCCACGCCCCCGCCCCCCCATCGGCCACTACCTGATCATAGCTATATTGGCCGCCCAGTAGTAGTTGCGAAAGTTTGGCAGCACCAACCCCCCCCCCCCCCCCCAACACCCCCACCCCCGACTGCGCTCCAACAGAGATCTCCTGTTATGAGGAGAGCATACAGCATGCTTTCCTTCATCAGACGGGGTATTGAGTACAGGAGTTGGCAGGTCATGTTACAGTTGTATAGGACTTTGGTTAGGCCACATTTGGAATACTGCGTGCAGTTCTGGTCGCCACATTACCAGAAGGATGTGGATGCTTTAGAGAGGGTGCAGAGGAGGTTCACCAGGATGTTGCCTGGTATGGAGGGTGCTAGCTATGAAGAGAGGTTGAGTAGATTAGGATTATTTTCATTAGAAAGACGGAGGTTGAGGGGGACCTGATTGAGGTCTACAAAATTATGAGAGGTATGGACAGGGTGGATAGCAAGAAGCTTTTTTCCCCAGAGTGGGGGTGTCAGTTACAAGGGGTCACGAGTTCAAGGTGAGAGGGGGAAAGTTTAAGGGAGACATGCGTGGAAAGTTCTTTCTGCAGAGGGTGGTGGGTGCCTTGGATGCTTTGCCAGCTGAGGTGGTAGAGGTGGGCACGATAGCATCATTTAAGATGTATGTAGACAGATACATGAATGGGCATGGAGCCCTCTGCTCCCTGCCCATTCATGTATCTGTCTACATACATACAGATCATTAGAAAATAGGCGACAGTTTTAGATAGAGGATCTGGATCAGCGCAGGCTTGGAGGGCCAAATGGCCTGTTCCTGTGCTGTATTTTTTCTTTGTTCTTTTTTTTGTTCTTTGTTCCTTAATTGACTTTAATTGGCATATAGATTGGGAAAATCAAATTAGCCATAATACCATACAGGAGGAATTCCTGGAGTGTATATGGGATGGTTTTCTGGACCAATACATAGAGGAACCAACTAGAGAACAGACCATCCTAGACTGGGTACTGTGCAATGAGAAGGGAATCATTGGCAAGCTAGTTGTGCGAGACCCCTTGGGATGAGCGACCATAATATGATAGATTTTTTTTATCAAGATGGAAAGTGACATAATTGATTCTGAGACTAGGGTCCTGAATCTTAATAAAGGAAACTACGATGATCTGAGGCGTGAATTGGCTGTGATCGATGGGGGAACATTATGTAAAGGGATGTCAGTGGATAGACAACGGCAAACGTTCAAGGAGTGCATAGGGCAGCTTTGCCATTTGTTTATTCCTGTCTGGCACAAAAGTAAAACGGGAAAGGTGGCCAAACTACGGCTTACAAGGGAAATTAGAGATAGTATTTGATCCAAGGAAGAAGCATACAAATTGGTCAAGAAAAACAACAGGTCTGAGGATTGGGAGCAGTTTAGAATTCAGCAAAGAAGGACAAAGAGATTGATTCAGAAGGGGAAAATAGAGTGCATGAGTAAGCTGGCAGAGAACATAAAAATGGCTGTAAAAGTTTCTATAGCTATGTGAAGAGAAAGAGATTAATGAAGACAAATGTAGGTCCCTTACAGTCAGAAACAGGGGAATATATAATAGGGGGGCAAAGAAATGGCTGAGCAACTAAACACATACTTTGGTTCTGTCTTCACAAATCAGATACCAGAAACCTTGGGGAATGCAGAGTTTAGTGAGAGGGAGGAACTGAAGATCATTATTAGTAGATAAATGGTGTTGATAAATTGATGGGATTGAAGGCTGATAAATCTCCAGGACCTGATAATCTTCATTTCAGAATATTTAAGGAAATAGATCTAGAAATGGTGGATGCATTGGTGGTCATCTTCCAGTATCCTATAGACTCTGGAACAGTTCCCACAGATTGGAGGGTAGCTACTATTTAAAAAGGGAGGTGGAGGGAAAACAAGGAATTCTAGACCAGTAAGCCTGACATTGGTAGTGGGGATAATTCTAGAATCCATTATCAAAGATTTTATGGCAGAGCACTTAGAAAATATTGGCAGGATCGGACCAAGCCAGCATGCATTTGAAAAAATGAATTGAAAATGGCTTATTATCACAAGTAGGCTTCAAATGAAGTTACTGTGAAAAGCCCCTAGTCACCACATTCCGGCGCCTGTTCGGGAAGGCTGCTACGGGAATTGAACCGTGCTGCTGGCCTGCCTTGGTCTGCTTTCAAAGCCAGCGATTTAGCCCAGTCCTAAATGGGAAATCCTAATAATAATAATCTTTATTGCTGCAATGAAGTTACTGTAAAAAGTCCCTAGTTGTCACATTCCAGCGCCTATTCGGGTACACTGAGAGAGTGCTTGACTAATCGCCTGGAATTCCTCGAGATGTAACTAGTAGAGTTGATGAGGGGGAGCCAATAGATATGATAAATTTGGACTTTCAGGAGGCTTTTGACAAAGTCCCACATAAGAGATTAGCATGTAAAATTAAAGCACATGGGATTAGGGGTAGTTTATTGAGGTGGATAGAAAACTGGTTGGCAGACAGGAAACAAAGAGTAGGAATTAACGGGTCTTTCTCAAATTGACAGGCAGTGACTAGTGGGGTACCACAGGGATCGGTGCTAGGACCTCAACCATTCATAATATATATTAATAATTTTGATGAGGCAACAAAATGCAATATCTCCAAATTTGGGATAACACTAAGTTGGGTGGGAGGGTGAGCTGTGAGGAGAATGGAGAGATCCTTCAGTGTGATTTGGACAAGTTGAGTCAGTGGGCATGTGGGTGGCAGATGCAGTATAATTTGAAGAAATGTGAGGTGATCCACTTTGGTAGCAAAAAAGGGAAGCCAGACTATTATCTGAATGGCTATAAACTAGGAGAGGGAGTGTGCAACGAGACCTGGGTGTCCTCGTGCATCAGTTGCTGAAGTTAATCATGTAGGTACCGCAGTTATATGGTGGCCTTCATTGCGAGAGGATTCGAGTACAGGAGCAGGGATATCTTGCTACAATTATACAGGGCCTTGGTTAGGCCACACCTGTACTATTATTAGTCTCCTTATCTGAGGAAGGATGTTCTTGCTCTCGAGGGAGTGCAGAGGTTACCAGACTAATTCCTAGGATGGCGGGACTAATCACAGAATTTACAGTGCAGAAGGAGGCCATTCGGCCCATCGAGTCTGCACCGGCTCCTGGAAAGAGCACCCGACCCAAGGTTAACACCTCCACCCTATCCCCATAACCCAGTAACCCCACCCAACACTAAGGGCAATTTTGGACACTAAGGGCAATTTTGGACACTAAGGGCGATTTATCATGGCCAATCCACCCAACCTGCACATCTTTGGACTGTGAGAGGAAACCGGACCAACCGGAGACACTGGGAGAATGTGCAGACTCCGCATAGACAGTGACCCAAGCCAGAATCGAACCTGGGACCCTGGAGCTGTGAAGCAATTGTGCTATCCACAATGCTACTGTGCTGCCCTAATGTATGAGGAGAAAATGAATTGGTTAGGATTGTATTTGCTGGAGTTCAGAAGAATGAGGGGGGAATCTCACGGTAACCTATAAAATTTGAACAGGGCGCCACGGTGGCACAGTGGTTAGCACTGCTGCCTCACAGCACCAGGGAGCCAGGCTCAATTCCAGCCTTGGGTGACAGTCTGCGTGACGTTTGCACATTCTCATCGTGTCTGCGTGAGTTTCCTCTGGGTGCTCCGGTTTCCTCCCACAGTCCAAAGATGTGCAGGTTAGGTGGATGATAAATTGCCCTTAGTGTCCAAAGGGTCAGGTGGGGTTATTGGGTTCCAGGAATAGGGTGGAGGCGTGGGCTTAAAAGGGTACTCGACACTTCCAGTGGCGGCTATGAAGGAGTAAGTCGCACATTTGGTGGCTCCCGCTCTAGTTGGACTTTTGGACCTTTCCCCCATTTTTCTACAGGACTCAAATTGTAAAACAGATGTTAGGGGCAAGTGTTTACTGAATATCCACTTCGGTGCATATAGAGAAGGACTGGAAGTGCTCGTAAAGGCAGAAACAGAAAGACAGAGAAGGCTTGGGCTGTAGCTGCAGCAGAAGACATCATGGCGGAGGACCGGACCCCTGGTTTGTCGACCCAGCGGTCAACGGAGCAGCTGATGCAAGTCATTCAGGAAGGCTTTGCTGAGCAGCAGCGCCGGCTCTAGGGTTGCTGGCGCCCCGGGCAAGCTGAACTTCGGCGCCCTTGGGGGGGGCGGGGCCGGGGCCGGGGGGGGGCGGGGCCGGGGGGGAGGCGTGGCTGGGGCCGGGGGGGGGGGGCGGGGCCGGGGCCGGGGGGGCCGGGGCTGGGGGGGGGGCCGGGGGGGGCGGGGCCGGGGGATGGGGCCGAGGGGGGGCGGGGGCGAGGACGGGGGCGAGGAGGGGGGGGCGGGGTGGCGGGGCCGAGGAGGGGCGGACCCGAGGGGGCGGCGGGGCCGAGGGGGGGCGGACCCGAGGGGGGGAGCGGGGGGGGCGGACACGCGGGGGGGCGGACGCGGGGGGCGGGCGGACCCGAGGGCGGGGCGGGGGGGCGGACCCGAGGGCGGGGCGGGGGGTGGACCCGAGGGCGGGGCGGGGGGGCGGACCCGAGGGCGGGGCAGGGGGGCGGACCCGAGGGGGGCGGACCCGAGGGCGGGGTGGGGGGGGCGGACCCGAGGGCGGGGCGGGGGGCGGACCCGAGGGCGGGGCGGGGGGGCGGACCCGAGGGCGGGGCGGGGGGGCGGACCCGAGGGGGCGGACCCAAGGGGGGGCGGGGGGGACCGAGCGGGGGGGGGGCGGACCAAGCCGGGGGGCCGCCCTGGGGGCGGGCGGCCACCGCGCATGCGCTGGTTGGCACCGGCCCAACTGCGCATGCGCGGGACCCGAATCTCTGGCGCCCCCGAGCACATGGCGCCCCGGGCGACAGCCCGAGTTGCCGGTGCCTTGAGCCGGCCCTACTGAGCAGAACCTTGGACCCGATAAAAGAGTCGATTGAGCGGCTGGAGCTTAGATTGGACGCCCAGGATCGGGCGATCCAGAACAAAGAACAAAGAACAAAGAAAATTACAGCACAGGAACAGGCCCTTCGGCCCTCCCAGCCTGCACCGATCCAGATCCTTTATCTAAACCTGTCTCCTATTTTCCAAGGTCTACTTCCCTCTGTTCCCGCCCGTTCATATATCTGTCTAGATGCCTCTTAAATGATGCTATCATGCCCGCCTCTACCACCTCCGCTGGTAAAGCGTTCCAGGCACCCACCACCCTCTGCGTAAAAAACTTTCCACGCACATCTCCCTTAAACTTTCCCCTCTCACCTTGAAATCGTGACCCCTTGTAACTGACACCCCCACTCTTGGGAAAAGCTTGTTGCTATCCACCCTGTCCATACCTCTCATAATTTTGTAGACCTCAATCAGGTCCCCCCTCAACCTCCATCTTTCCAACGAAAACAATCCTAATCTAGTCAACCTTTCTTCATAGCTAGCACCCTCCATACCAGGCAACATCCTGGTGAACCTCCTCTGCACCCTCTCCAAAACATCCACATCCTTCTGGTAATGTGGCGACCAGAACTGCACGCAGTATTCCAAATGTGGCCGAACCAAAGTCCTATACAACTGTAACATGACCTGCCAACTCTTGTACTCAATACCCCATCCGATGAAGGCAAGCATGCTGTATGCGTTCTTGACCACTCCATCAACCTGCGTTGCCACCTTCATGGTACAATGGACCTGAACTCCCAGATCTCTCTGTACATCAATTTTCCCAAGCCCCTTCCATTGACCATATAATCCGCTCTTGAATTTGATCTTCCTCGCATCACCTCGCATTTGCCTGGATTGAACTCCATCTGCAATTTCTCTGCCCAACTCTCCAATCTATCTATATTTTGTTGTATTCTCTGACAGTCCTCCTCGCTATCTGCAACTCCACCAATCTTAGTATCATCTGCAAACTTGCTAATCAGACCACCTATACCTTCCTCCAGGTAATTTATGTAGATCACAAACAACAGTGGTCCGAGCACGGATCCCTGTGGAACACCACTAGTCACCCTTCTCCATTTTGAGACACTCCCTTCCACCACTACTCTCTGTCTCCTGTTGCCCAGCCAGTTCTTTATCCATCTAGCTAGTACACCCTGAACCCCATACGACTTCACTTTTTCCATCAACCTGCCATGGGAAACCTTATCAAACACCTTACTAAAGTGCATGTATATGACATCTACAGCCCTTCCCTCATCAATTAACTTTGTCACTTCCTCAAAGAATTCTATTAGGTTTGTAAGACATGACCTTCCCTGCACAAAACCATGCTGCCTATCACTGATAAGTATATTTTCTTCCAGATGTGAATAGATCCTATCCCTCAGTATCTTCTCCAACAGTTTGCCTACCACTGACGTCAAGCTCGCAGGTCTATAATTCCCTGGATTATCCCTGCTACCCTTCTTAAACAAAGGGACAACATTAGCAATTCTCCAGTCCTCCGGGACCTCACCCGTGCTCAAGGATGCTGCAAAGATGTCTGTTAAGGCCCCAGCTATTTCAACCCTCCCTTCCCTCAGTAACCTGGGATAGATCCCATCCGGACCTAGGGACTTGTCCACCTTAATGTCTTTTAGAATACCCAAAACTTCCCCCTTCCGTATGACAACTTGACCTAGAGTATTTAAACATCCATCCCTAGCCTCAACATCTGTCTGTCCCTCTCCTTTGTGAATACCGATGCAAAGTACTCATTAAGAATCTCACCCATTTCCTCTGAGTCCACGCATAAATTCCTTCTTTTGTCTTTGAGTGGACCAATCCTTTCTCTAGTTACCCTCTTGCTCCTTACATACGAATCAAATGCTTTGGGATTTTCCTTAACCCTGTTAGCCAAAGATATTTCATGACCCCTTTTAGCCCTCTTTATTGCGCGTTTGAGATTCGTCCTACTTTTCCGATATTCCTCCAAAGCTTCATCAGTTTTGAGTTGCCTCGATCCTATGTATGCTTCCCTTTTCATCTTAGCTAGTCTCACAATTTCACCCGTCATCCATGGTTCCCTAATCTTGCCATTTCTATCTTTAATTTTCACAGGAACATGTCTGTCCTGCACTCTAATCAACCTTTCCTTAAAAGACTCCCACATTTCAAATGTGGATTTACCCTTAAACAGCTACTCCCAATCCACATTCCCTAGCTCCTGCCGAATTTTGTTATACTCTGTCTTTCCCCAATTTAGTACTCTTCCTTTCGGACCCCTCTTGTCCTTGTCCATAAGTATTCTAAGACTTACGGAATTGTGATCGCTATTCCCAAAGTAATCACCGACTGAAACATCAGCTACCTGGCCGGGATCATTCCCCAATACCAGGTCCAGTATGGCCCCTTCCCGAGTTGGACTATTTACATACTGCTCAAAAAAACTCTCCTGGATGCTCCTTACAAACTCTGGAGACTGAGGGTGGAGAAGGCGCTGGCGGAACAGGAGGAACATCAGACTGCGGTGGAGTTGGAGGTGGGGATGCTGAGAGACCAGCAGAAGAAGCTCCTGGAGAAGTTGGAGGACCTAGAGAATAGGTCCAGCTGGCAGAGCTTGAGAATCGTTGGGCTCCCGCAGGGGTCCGAAGGAGTGGACGCTGGGGCATACATAGCGGACCTGTTTGAGAAGCTGCTGGGGGATGGAGCATTCATCCGACCCTTGGAGGTGGACAGGGCTCACAGAGCGTTCGTGAGGAAGCCGTGAACGGGAGACCCCCCGAGGGCAATGGTGGTGAGATTCCACAGGTTCTCGGATAAGGAGCGTATTCTACAGTGGGCCAAGCAGACACGGAGCTGTAAATGGGACAATAGCATCCTGCGGGTTTACCAGGACCTGAGTGTAGAGGTGGTCAGGAGAGCAGGCTTCAACCAGATCAGGTCGATCCTTTTTAAGGAAAAGGTGAAATTTGGACTGTTATACCCAGCCCGTCTCTGGGTCACGCACGAGGATCAGCACTTCTACTTCAAGTCACCTGAGGACGCGTTGGACTTTGCGAAAAAGAAAGGGCTGGTGATGGATTGAGAACTTTTGAACTTGGCTGCAACGTTCATGTTTTTGTTTTTTCTTTTTTCCTGTATTTGTAAAAAGTTTCTCATTTTGTGTTTCATGGAAGATGTTGGTGATGCCGTTTTCATCGATTTGGAGCCAGTAGCAGAGCTGAGTGAGTTTGCACTGTTCGGGGATGGAGGTGTACTTGTTTTATAGAACTGTACAGCACAGAACAGGCCCTTCGGCCCTCGATGTTGTGCCGAGCAATGATCACCCTACTGAAACCCACGTATCCACCCTATACCCGTAACCCAACAACCCCCCCCCTTAACCATACTTCCTCGGACACTACGGGCAATTTAGCATGGCCAATCCACCTAACCCGCACATCTTTAGACTGTGGGAGGAAACCGGAGCACCCGGAGGAAACCCACGCAGACACGGGGAGGACGTGCAGACTCCGCACAGACAGTGACCCAGCCAGGAACCGAACCTGGGACCCTGGAGCTGTGAAGCATTTATGCTAACCACCATGCTACCGTGCTGCCCCACAGCATGGTTGATCTTGGTGTTTTTCTGTTGGGCAATTGTGTAGGGATTGTTTGATGTTGGAGTTTGTTTGAATGAGCGTGGGGAGGGAACAATAGGTGGGAGACTATCTGGCACCAGGGATGGAGACCACCAAGCTAGCTGGGCGGGCTATCTCTCGGAAGCGCAGTGGGGGGTGTGCATATGTTTCGTTTATCAAAGGGATTGGGTTACAGGGTGTTGTTACTAGGGGAGGAAGGGGGGTAAATGTTCTGCTGGTGAGGGAGGGACTTGGGCTGAGGGACAGAGAGGAGGTTGGAGGTGGGGGCTGCCTGGGGATGGACCGGTGGAGGCGCGGAGCACAGGCTGGAGGCGGGCCTAAAAAAGGGGATGGCTGATTGACGGAGGTGGGGGTACAATGAGCTCCCCAACTAGGCTGATCACCTGGAATATTCGAGGGTTAAATGGGCCGGTCAAAAGGGCACGTGTGTTCACGCATCTGAGGGGACTGAAGGCAGACGTGGTAATGTTACAGGAGATGTACCTTAGAGTAACTGACCAGATTAGATTGAGGAAAGGCTGGGTCAGTCAGGTCTTTCACTCGGGACTAGACTCAAAGACTAGAGGGGTCGCGATCCTGATCAATAAGCGGGTGGTGTTTGAGGCGGGTAGAATAGTCTCGGATGTGGGAGGTCGGTACATTATGGTCAGTGGAAAGCTGGAGGGGGTGCAGGTGGTATTAGTAAATGTGTATGCGCCAAATTGGGATGATGTGGAGTTTATAAAGAGGATGCTGGGGAAGATACCGGACCTGGACTCGCACAGGTTGGTCATGGGAGGGGATTTCAACACAGTTAGTGACCTTGGCTTGGACCGGTCAAGCTCAAAAACGGGCAGGGTGCCAACAATGGCAAAGGAACTAAAGGGTTCATACAGCTGATGGGGGGAGGGGGAGTGGGGGGGGGGGGGGTGGGGGGGGGGGATGGATCCATGGAGGTTTGGGGAGCCGAGGGTGAAGGAGTTTTCCTTCTACTCACAAGTGCATAAAGTGTACTCCCGGATTGATTTCTTTATTTTTAGCAGGGCCTTACTGGCTGGGGTGGTGGACACGGGGTACTCGATGATTACAATCTCAGACCATGCTCCGCACTGGGTTGACCTGCAGGTTAGTAAAGACAGTAACCAGCGCCCGCACTGGAGGTTAGATGTGGGACTTTTGGCTGACGAAGGGGTGTGCGAGCGACTGAGGGAATGTATTCAGAGCTAGCTGTAGGTCAACGACACGGGGAAAATTTCAGCAGCGGTGGTCTGGGAAGCACTGAAGGCGGTGGTCAGGGGGCAGCTGATCTCGATCCGGGCCCATAGGGAGAAGGTGGACAGGGCAGAGACGGACCGACTGGTAAAGGAGATTCTACAGATTGATAGGAGGTAAGCGGAGACCCCAGAGGCAGGGCTTTTAAGAGAACGGCGGAGGCTACAGGCAGAGTTTGGCTTGTTAACCACAGGGAGGGCGGTGGAGCAGCTGAGAAAGGCAAGGGGGGTGATCTATGAGTATGGAGAGAAGGCCAGCAGAATGCTTGCACAGCAGCTTAGAAAGAGTGAGGCAACCAGGGAGATAGGGAAAGTAAATGACGGCGATGGGGACCTGGTAGGAGATTCAATAGGGGTGAATAAGGCATTTAGGGATTTCTACAGTAGGCCGTACAGGTCGGAACCCCCGACGGGGCCGGAGGGAATGAGGTAGTTCTTGGAGGGGCTGAATTTCCCAAAGGTGGACAGGGAGCAGGTAGAAGGGCTGGGGGCCCCAATCGGGCTAGAGGAGATAGTGGAGGGCTTGAAGGCCATGCAGGTGGGTAAGGCCCCGGGTCCGGATGGGAATCCAGTGGAGTTTTATAAAACGTTCTCGGGGATGTTGGGGCCGGTGTTGTTGAGGATGTTCAATGAGGCAAGGGAAAGAGGGGTGTTGCCCCCGACGATGTCACAGGCAACAATCTCGCTGATTCTTAAGCGGGACAAGAACCTAGAGCTATCTGGGTCCTACAGGCCGATCTCCCTGTTGAATATAGATTCCAAGTCGCTGGCCAAAATCTTGTCCTCCAGGATGAAGGATTGTGTTCTGGCCGTTATTGGTGTCATGATATCCACTCATGTATATAATGAGATGCAGACAGACAGTGATTGACACACAGGATAACCAATGAACACACAACACAGAACAACCAATCACCAGACAGGACACCACCACTATAAAGCCCACAGGGCATTCAGACTCCAGCTCTTTTCGGGACCCAGACACTGAGACAGTCAGAGTGCACAAGTCAGTGGACACTATTGCCATGTGGTAGCTAGTAAGTCTGGTAAAGCCAGTAAGAGGTCGTCAGTAGGATTAGTAGAGTGTCAACCCACAGCTGAACATGGACAGCCGTTCATAGTTTAAATAAAACCGTGTTGGATCATCTCCGGTGTTAGACGTTTGTTTCTAGCTTCCCTGCATCCAGTTGCAGTTAACGTCAAACCAACACATCAATTAGGGAGGACCAGACGGGATTTGTTAAGGGTAGGCAGTTGGTGACCAATGTAAGAAGGTTGTTAAATGTGATCATGATACCCCGGAAGGTAGGGAGCTGGAGGTAGTGATCGCAATGGATGTATAAAAGGCTTTTGATCGGGTAGAATGGGATTATCTGTGGGAGGTACTGGGATGGTTCGGATTTGGGCGGGGCTTTATTGACTGGGTCAGGTTGCTGTATCAGGCACCTGTGGCAAGCGTACGGATGAACAGGACAACATCGGACTATTTTAGACTGCACCGGGGGACGAGACGGGGATGCCCCCTCTCCCCACTGTTTTTCACGCTAGCTATAGAGCCATTGGCAATTGCTCTGAGAGCCTCCAGGGGCTGGTCCGGGAAGGGGGGAGGGGGGGGGGGTGGTTGGAGCACAGAGTCTCACTCTATGCAGACGACCTGCTTCTGTATGTATCGGACCCGATAGAGGGGATGGAAGAAATTATGATGAGTCACTCTATTGGGAGAGCAGGACACAACCATGTCTCCTGGATCTTCCACAGGCAGAGTGCAGACAAAGGGAAAAAACATCTCATTTCATATACATTCAAGTTACATCAAGTTTCACATACATACAACCAAATAAGGCAACGGTGTAAATGCAAAGCTCCCATAGGCTTTCCCCACATTCCTGAACCTGGCCTGAGGCCCCTTTTCCCAGTATCCTTGGCAACAAAGAAATGGTCTTAGTGGCTGCCCATCCCCCTCTTCCTGCCTTGAATCCCAGTTGATGTTTAAAAGTCCACTAACCTAACTCCTTACTCTACTGCAGTAAAACTTTACTCCTAACTTGGCCTAACTACCCATTATGCCTTTCTGTTCATTTCCTCACCAGGACCATCCCTCCTTCCCCTGCCGACACCAGAGGATGAAGAGGATTTCGGCACACTCCCGGAGTCATCCAACATCAGGCCAGCATCGACATCGCCGCCACCGCTACGCCGCTCCCAGCGGAACGTCAAGGCACTAGACCGGTTGAATCTCTAACTGGCATCGGATTTTCAAAGGACATTTTTTTTTCTTTTCCCTGATAAAACACTTTACATAAATTCACTAATGTACATAGTTCTCCACCACCCCTGCCAAACTCATTTTTAACAGGGGGCGAATGTGGTGAACCACTGTTACACCTGTATTAGGTGATGTAAGATGTAAGGAACCTGTACTACAGGTTCGCCGGTAGCCCCTGCCTGCTGTCTACGCCCAGTAGGAGGAGCGTGTCCTCTATTCAGCAGCCATTTCGCCAGCTGCTGCGGGAGGCCACACATCTTACTGCAATAAAGCCACAGTTGTATCCAACCTTAGTCTTTGTACAATTAATCGTGTATCAATGGCAATGCAAAAGCTGCCAGTGGATCGTGTCAGCTCGGTATATCTCACAAGGCAATCAAGGAGACCTTAAGATTCGAGATCGTCCAGCCTGACAAGACATCCCTGCTCGGTGCTCGCGCATGCAAACTCCTAAATCTGGTCCAGCGAGTCCATGCCATGTCCTCCATACCTGCGACTGCCTCGCCCAACGTAAATCTCCAGGCTGAGATAGACGACATTCTCACGCAATACCACAATGTGTTTGATGGAATGGGCACGCTCCCATATCGTTACAATATACTACTCAAGCCCATCTTTATTCCGCGGTCCTTTGTTAAACGGGTCAACAGAGTGATCACAGGCTTCGTCTGGGCGGGCAAGACCCCGCGAGTAAGGAAGTCGGGGAGAGGGCGGGCTGGTGCTGCCAAATTTTAGTAACTATCACTGGGCGGCTAACATAGCCATGATCAGGAAGTGGGTGGTGGGGGAGGGGTCGGCATGGGAGTGTATGGAGGCGGCTTCATGCAAGGGCACCAGTCTGGGGGCATTGGTAACTGCACCTCTGCCGTTCCCGCTGGCGCAGTACTCCACCAGCCCCATGGTGGTGGCAGCCCTGAGAGTTTGGGGCAATGGAGGAGACATGTGGGAGCAGAGGGAGCATCGGTCTGGTCCCCAATCTGTAATAATGACCGGTTTGCCCCGGGGAGTATGGATGGGGGTTCCGGATAGGGCGGAGAGCAGGGATTGAGAGGATGGGGGATATGTTTATAGAAGGGAGCTTTCCGAGTATGAGGGCGCTGGAGGAGAAGTTTGGGTTGGTGAGGGGAAACAGGTATCTGCAGTAGCGCGACTTCCTTTGTAAACAGGTGTCAACCTTCCCGCTCCTACCGCTAAGGGGGATTCAGGACAGGGTAGTTTCCAGAGGGTGGGTAGGAGAAGGGAGCATCTCGGACATTTATAAGGAATTCATGGGGTCGGAGGAGATGCAGACCGAGGAGCTGAAGCGCAAGTGAGAGGAGGAGCTGGGAGGAGAGATAGAGGATGGTCTATGGGCGGGCGCATTGAGTAGAGTCAACATGTCCGCAACATGTGCCAGGCTCAGCCTGATACAATTTAAAGTTGTTCACCGGGCTCACATGACAGTGACCCGGATGAGCAGATTCTTTGGGGTGGGAGACAGGTGCACAAAATGTGCGAGAGGACCAGCGAACCATGTCCACATGTTCTGGACATGTCCGAAGCTTCGGGATTTTGGCAGAGGTTTGCAGATGTCATGTCCACGGTGTTAAAAACAAGGGTGGAACTGAGTCCAGAGGTGGCGATTTTCAGGGTGTCGGAAGGGCCGGGAATCCAGGAGGAGAAAGAGGCAGATGTTCTGGCCTTTGCTTCCCTGGTAGCCCGGAGACGGATACTATTAGCTCAAAGCCCCCGAAGTCGGAGACCTGGCTATCGGACATACCTTTCTCTGTTTGGAGAAAATCAAGTCGCCTTGAGAGGGTCACTATCAGGGTTCGCCCAGAGGTGGTGATGTGTTATCTGAGTTGGTTTAACATCGACTGCAACTGGATGCAGTAAAATGAGAAACAGGCTTCTGACACAGGAGATGGTCCAACACTGTTTTACTGAACCTGTTGATTGCTGTACATAATCTGCTGTGGGTTGACACTCTATTAATCTAAACTGATAACCTCCTACTGGCTTGACCAGACTAGCTCTCTGTCACATGGAGAAAGTGCTCATGGCTTTGTGCACTCTAACTATCTCTGTAGCTGTATCCAGTGAGAGAGGGAGAGCCTTAATGCCCTGCGAGCTTTATAGTGGTGGTGTCCTGTCTGGTGATTGGTTGTTCTGTGTCGTGTGTGTTCATTGGTTATCCTGTATGTCAATCACTGCCTGTCTGCATCTCATGATACACATGAGTGGATATTATGATATCTCTCCTTTTTGAAAGAAATTTTGGAATGTGGCTGTATATGTGTGGGTCCCAGGTTCGATTCTGGCTTGGGTCACTGTCTGTGTGGAGTCTGGATGCTCCGGTTTCCTCCCACAGTCCAAAGATGTGCAGGTTGGGTGGATTGGCCATGATAAATTGCCCTTAGTGTCCAAAATTCTATGATCTATGATTAACCGAGGACAAAAGTTCGGCACAACATTGTGGGCCGAAGGGCCTGTTCTGTGCTGTATTTCTCTATTCTCTAGTCTATATACATGTGTGACTATGTACAAGTGGTGAGTGAATGAACATATTGACATGGGAAGGTGTCGATCATGCAGATACAGAGCAAACTGAACAAAATTTACAGGATTCAAGTCTATAGATTCAGTCTTTGTGGTGGCCGACGAATTCTTGTCGATCGCCTCAGAGGTGGAGGGGGGGACGCCGGCACCTGGACAGGCGGGATGGCTGCCATCTCGGTGGCCATGTGGACAGGTGGGATCGCTGCCAGATCGGTGGCCACATGGTGCGAGATGTCCGGAGGAGGCATGATGACATTTTGAGAAGTGCGGTCGGGTGATGGGCAGGGAACTTTGTGCAGCGCCCTCCTGTTGCCGAAGAATGGAGCCAGCAGCCATTTGGACAACGAAAGACCTAGGGGAAGCCTGTCTGACAACAACAGCTGGGGCTGACCAACCTCCCTCAGGCAGCTGAACGCGAACAACATCTTCTGGAGTCAGCACAGGCAGATCCATGGCATGAGCATCATACGTGATCTTTTGCTGGTCCCTTGATCGCTGCACCTTCTGCAGCACCGTGAGGTGGTCAAGGTCTGGAACATGGATGGCTGGAACAGTCGTCCTCAGGTTTCAGTTCAGAGCATCTGCGCCGGAGACAAACCAGTCAACAGCGGGGTTGCCCTGTATGCCAATAGCGCCAAGTTGAAATCCGAGGCTGAGTCTGCAGCCTTGCACAGCAACCGCTTGACAATATGGACCCCTTTCTCGGCCTTCCCGTTTGATTGTGGGTAATGGGGACTGGAGGTGATGTGACTAAAGTGGTAGGATGGTGCAAAGTCGGACCACTCTTGGCTGTAGAAACATGGACTGTTGTCACCCATTACCGTGAGGTGGTATCCCATGCCTGGCAAACGTCTCTTTGCAGGTTTTGATGACGGACTTGGACGTGAGGTCCGACAGTTTCCCTGCTTCCGAGTAGCTGGAGAAGTAATCAATTAAAAGCACGTAATCACGCCCATTTGCCTGAAAGAGGTTTATCCCCACCTTGGACCACGGAGAGGTCACGATCTCGTGCTGTTGCAGTGTTTCCTTGGGCTGGGATGGTTAGAATTTCTGGCATGTTGTGCAATTGAGGACCATGTTGGCAATGTCCTGGCTGATGTCAGGCCAATAAACCACCTCCTGAGCTCTGCATCGGCATTTCCCAACCCCAAGGTGACCCTCATGGATCTGTCTGAGCACCATAGCTCGCATGCTTTGGGGAATGACGATTCTATCCAGTTTAAGAAGGATCCCCTCAACAACTGTTAACTCATCCTTAATGTTAAAGAACTGGGTGCATTGCCCCTTTTGCCAGCCATGGACGAGGTGTTGCATCACGCGCTGCAGTAGAGGATCCTTGGCAGTTTCTTCACGTATTTGTATAACTCGTTCATCAGTGGCTGGGAGGTTGCTGGCACACAGCTGCACCTGTGCTTCAATGTGGCAAATGAAGTTGCCCTGTTCACACGGCGTGGTGACGGATCGGGATGGGGCATCCGGGATGAGCAGCTCCTTACCCGGTGTGTAGACGAGTTTGAAGTCATATCGGCGGAGACGAAGAAGAATTTGCTGCAGTCGAGGTGTCATGTCATTTAAATCCTTCTGGATTATGTGGACTAAAGGCCTGTGGTCTGTTTCCACCTAGAACTTTGGCAGGCCGTATACGTAGTCATGAAACTTGACTATTCCTGTCAGGAGACCCAAGCATTCCTTTTCGATCTGGGCATACCGTTGTTCGGTCGGAGTCATGGCCTTGGAGGTGTCTGCCACTGGAGCCCAGGACGAGGAGTCGTCTCGCTGGAGGATCACCGCCCCAATGCCGTCCTGGTTTGCGTCTGTGGATATCTTGGTATCCTTGGTTGGGTCAAAGAATGCCAGTCCTGGGGCTGTGGTGAGCTTCGCCTTCAGCTCAAGCCACTCCGCTTGATGTGCGGGAAACCACTGGAACACTGTGGACATTTTTACGTGATGCCGGACGACTGTGGTGTGGGATGCCATGTTAGGAATGAATTTTCCGAGACAATTTACCATCCCAAGGAAACGTAGGACCGCCTTTTTGTCCTCTGGGGTCTTCATGGCATTGATTGCCAGTACCTTGTCAGTGTCAGGTTGCACACCCTGCTGTGAAATGTGGTCACCCAGCGAACCGACTAAATGAGCATTTGGCCCTGTTGAGTTGGAGGCCATTTTTGTGGATCCTCTGGAAAACCTGTTTGAGGCGAGCGATGTGATCCTCGGGCGTCGTGGACCAGATGATCACGTCGTCCACATAGACTCGCACCCCCTCGATGCCCTCCATCATTTGCTCCATTATTCGATGGAAGACTATGGAAGCAGAAATGATGCCGAATGGCATGCGGTTGTAGCAATACCTGCTGAACGGAGTGTTAAACGTGCACAGCTTCTGACTGGACTCGTCCAGCTGTGTCTGCCAGAACCCACGGGAGGCATCCAGCTTGGTAAAGAATTTGGCATGAGCCATCTCACAGGTTAATTCTTCTCGCTTCGGGATCAGGTAGTGCTCTCACATGGTTTTGCGATTCAGGTCTTTGGGATCGATGCAAATGCGGAGTTCACCAGAGGGCATCTTGACGCAGACCATGGAGATGACCCAGTCTGTTGGTTCCGTGACCTTTGAAATGATGCCCTGGTCTTGGAGTTCTCGTAGCTGCGTTTTCAGACGACCCTTGAGAGGAGCCGGCACCCGTTGTGCATGGATGACTGGGGTGGCATTCGGCTTGAGTAGTATATTGTAGCGATATGGGAGCGTGCCCATTCCATCAAACACATTGTGGTATTACGTGAGAATGTCGTCTATCTCAGCCTGGAGATTTACATTGGGCGAGGCAGTCGCAGGTATGGAGGACATGGCATGGACTTGCTGGACCAGATTTAGGAGTTTGCATGCGCGAGCACCGAGCAGGGATGTCTTGTCAGGCCGGACGATCTCGAATCTTAAGGTCTCCTTGATTGCCTTGTGAGATACACCGAGCTGACACGATCCACTGGCAGCTTTTGCATTGCCACTGATGCACGATCAATTGTACAAAGACTAAGGTTGGATACAACTGTGGCTTTATTGCAGTAAGATGTGTGGCCTCCCACAGCAGCTGGCGAAATGGCTGCTGAATAGTGGACACGCTCCTCCTACTGGGCGGAGCCAGCAGGCAGGGGCTACCGGCGAACCTGTAGTAGAGGTCCTACCTTACATCACCTAATACAGGTGTAACAGTGGTTTACCACATTCACCCCCTGTTAAAAATGAGTCCGGCAGGGGTGGTGGAGAACTATATACATTAATGAATTTATGTAAAGTGTTTTATCAGGGAAAAGAAAACAAAAATGTCCTTTGAAAGTCCGGTGCCAGTTAGGCATTCAACCGGTCTAGTGCCTTGACGTTCCGCTGGGAGCGGCGTAGCGGTGGCGGCGATATCGATGCTGGCGATGTCGATGCTGGCCTGATGTTGGATGACTCCGGGAGTGTGCCGAAATCCTCTTCATCCTCTGGTGTCGGCAGGGGAAGGAGGGATGGTCCTGGTGAGGAAATGAACAGAAAGGCATAATGGGTAGTTAGGCCAAGTTAGGAGTAAAGTTTTACTGCAGTAGAGTAAGGAGTTAGGTTAGTGGACTTTTAAACATCAACTGGGATTCAAAGCAGGAAGAGGAGGATGGGCAGCCACTAAGACCATTTCTTTGTTGCCAAGGATACTGGGAAAAGGGGCCTCAGGCCAGGTTCAGGAATGTGGGGAAAGCCTATGGGAGCTTTGCATTTACACCGTTGCCTTATTTGGTTGTATGTATGTGAAACTTGATGTAACTTGAATGTATATGAAATAAGATGTTTTTTCCCTTTGTCTGCACTCTGGCTGTGGTAGATCCAGGAGACTTTGGTTGTGTCCTACTTTCCCAATAGAGTGAGTCACCCAGCTAGCTGGTTAAAATAAACAATAATTGATACCTGCAAATCCATCTCAAATTTTATTGAGCCCAGACTGGCAGCAAAAGAATCAGGATTGTCATTTGGTGCCGAAATCCGGGATTTCTCCAGACGATCACCTCTCATCTGCGAAATCAGAATTGGACTGATCTCGGACGGGGAAAGAGGAAATGGGCCCACGATATGAGTAGCTGGAAAATTACCATGGCGACTTTCCTCTCTCTCGTATTCTGATTACAGTCTAATCACTTGCATTTGATCAGGTAAGATCGTCTCGATGAAATCAAAGGTCAGTCTGGCGGATTTAAAGAATTAATTTCAGTCGATGCAGGTATGGCTGAGGGGTTGAACATAATTGAGTGAATACGGGGTAACAATTCAGCTGGTGACTGTTGGAATGTTGCCTAGTCAGTCAGTTGCATGTGAGTTGAAAATTAAAATTGGTTATATTAAATGACACTTTAATTCGGTTAAGGTCTTTAACGGGTTGATGGAATGTCACAGAGACAATTCAGTTAAGACCGCTGATGGAATGTTCTGGAGACAATTCAATTCTGTACAATTAGAATTGGCTAAATTAAAAATTTATTGTTGGGAGATATGTTTTTGAGTGAAACAAAGAATTGGGAGATGAATGGCTACTAGGGGGAAACCGGAGACTTGGGAAGTTTAGAACTGTATCGGAAAGTGGAGCTCTCAGGATTTGCTAAGATTATATTCTGGTTTCTTTGAAAATTCAAACTTTTATTGTTCGGTTGGTTGAGATGAATGACAGTGTAATGATTTGAATTCCTTTTGTTTGAATGGAAATCTCCAACGAATGAATGAGTCCGTTTAGTAAGAATTTGTGAACATCCTCTGGTATTCCTAGTTTTTAAAATGTTGTGTTTTGCAAAACAAAGTTCCACATCAATTAGGAGGTATACTCGGCCGTTAAAGTGAGATTTAAAATGGGGTAAGTATTTGAAAGTTCTTTAGAAAATCAGTAATAATGATTAACATTGTGGGAGTTAATTAGAACATAATTCTCAGGAAGTAAACAAAAAGCAAAATCAAAATGTATAAATTGGGATTTGTAAATGATTAGTTTCAACTCGGCATGGTCTTGGCTGCTAA
Organism: Scyliorhinus canicula; assembly: GCF_902713615.1. Taxonomy (NCBI): domain Eukaryota; kingdom Metazoa; phylum Chordata; class Chondrichthyes; order Carcharhiniformes; family Scyliorhinidae; genus Scyliorhinus; species Scyliorhinus canicula. The sequence continues at coordinate 199,104,796 of NC_052151.1, forward strand.
AAAAAATTAAGAAATAAGAGAACAAAGGAATCTAAATTGAAATGTGAAGACTAGGCATTCGGTGTCCGCCATGTGCTCCTTTGTTAGAGATAGCCACGATGTACCTACAATTAAAAATTTTGTTCGGTGTGTTCCAAATTTGTAGAGATTTCAGTATTTTCTCTGGAAACTCACTACATCTCAAATTTACTGATCGGGGATTTTCATACAGCAAAGACTGTGGATTTGTTTTGGAGTACATTGCAGATGGAGCTTTAAGGATTAAAAATATGGGACCGGAGCTTAGATTAGGAGTATTACTTGCAGTATCAGGAAATGAGAATCTGATGGCAGGGAAAGATTAATAAAAATAGATGCAAAAAAAAGAAGAAAAAATTAAGATATAAACACCAATTGATAACTAGAGGAGATAAGGAAAGGAAAACTAGTAATACCTTTGGCACTAAACATTACGTATACTGTAAATGGCCACAAGGATATGTTAATTCCCCGAACCACTTTCAGGCAATAGTAAGGGAGCTGATTAAACATGATTTGGCTTTCGTATATATTGATGATGTGTTAATTAGAGATGATGATCAGGGGGACACATGTTGAAAGAGTGACCAAAATTATTAAAACACTTAGTGAAGTAGGATTTAAAATAGGGGTAAAGAAATACCAGATTGGCAGGAGCGAAGTCGACTATTTAGGGTATTCAGTGTCAAAGGCAGGCAGTGAGGCCAGTGTTGGGATGAGAGAGGAAGTTACTAGAATCACAGCGCCTGTTTCACGAATCGGGGTTCAGCAAATCATGAGAACTTTGGGGTATTTGAGACACCGATGGAAGAATGGTCATGAGAGTATGTGTGGTGGTATGATTTGCATAGCTGTCTGCCATTGGTGCAGAACACCGGCTTACCATTGGCCCTGGTCGGTCATGTGCCTCTCGACCGATTTGTTGAGACCAGTCATGTGACGGCTCTCCGATTGGTCGAGAGGCTGAGTTAACCACGCCTCCAGAGCGAGGTATAAATAACCAGAACGCCCGGCGATCGTCCATTTACTGTAGTCGACCTCAGGGCTAACTTCTAGCTTATTAAAGACTAACTTTTGTACAGCAACTCGTCTCGCGTTCGATTGATGGTTCATCAATTTAATAAGCTAGAATTTTGAAGATGGAGCTCCGGATCAAGCCCGAATGCCTCCGCATCAGCCCGCAAACTCAGACCGCTTCAGAAATCTTTCAACATTGGCTGGCATGTCTCGAGGGATACCTGGCGCCTGCAAACAGCCCCCCCCACCATGGCACTGAAGCTTCACATCCTCCACTCCAGCGTGGGCACGGCAGCCTACGCGATGATCAGGGAAGAAAAAGATTACGATGCGGCCATGCTTAAGCTGAATGGACAGTTTCTTAAACCAGTCAACAGAGTATTCGCCCAACATCTGCTGGCCACCAGACAACAGCTCCCCGGTGAGACATTAGACCAATTTTATCAGACCCTCGCTGTCCTGGGGAGGAATTGCTCCTGCCTCCAAGTTTCAGCCACGGAGCACATGGAACTTCTGATTAGAGATGCTTACATGGCTGGGATGCAGTCCGCCGCTATCCGCCAGCGGATGCTGGAGAAAGACGACCTCAGCTTAACTGAGGCACGGACTCTCTCCACCTCCCTGGAGGTCGCCGATTTAAACGCCCGCGCCTATGTCCCCAGCACCACCCTGGGCCTCCTGGCACGCTTCCCCACCGCCATCCGACACTCCCGACCTCCCTCAGGCCTGCGTTGCGGGACGCCCCGACAAGTCCGTGGGGCCCCGCTGCTATTTCTGTGGGTTCGCGAAACACCCTCACCCGTGCTGCCCAGCCCGCTCCGCCCTCTGTAAGAGCCACTGGAAGTAGGGCCACTTCTCCTCCGTCTGCCAGGCCAAATCGGTCACTGCTGTACCGCGCAGCAACCGGGGATCCCCCCCTCCGGGCCCTTGCTGGCCCCTCCAGTACGCCGCGCCGATCTCTCCCCCCCCCGCCCCCGGGCCCCTACGCCCGGCCTGCGCGCCTCCCCCTCTCCTCCGGGCCTTCCGGGACCCCCCAGCGCACCACGCAATTCTCTCCTCGCCGCCCCCGGGCCCCTGCGCCTGGCCTGCACGCCTCTCTGCCCCCGCTCTCAGCCGCACCGGTCGGCCCGCCGGCACAGCTAACTCCACCCCCCTCAACCGCGAGGGCCCCGCGGGCGCCACCATCTTGGGGCGCCGACTCCACATGCAGGTCCTGGGCGCCGCCATCTTGGGGCCCCGACTCCACGTGCGGATCCTGGGCATCACCTTCCTGGACTGGCACGCAAGGTTCTGCCAGCTACTACTCGGGCGACGACGACTGCGACGATGGTTCTTTTCCACGGCTCGCGGCCATTCAACTCGACCAGTCACGACCACGCACGCTCGCCAAAACAACAACGCTGATCCACCTCAAAGGCCACGAGACGGGCTGCCTGCTGGACTCCGGGAGCACGGAAAGCTTCGTTCACCCTGCCACGGTAAGACGCTGCGCGCTCCCTGTCCACCCTGTGAAACACAAAATCGGGTTAGCCTCAGGTTCGCACTCCGTCCGCATCACCGGCTGCTGCATCGCGGACCTCACGGTCCAAGGGAACGTTTTTAAAAATTACAAACTCCTTGTCCTCCCTGACCTTTGCGCACCGGCACTCCTAGGACTGGACTTCCAGTGTAACCTGCAGAGCTTGACCTTCCAATTCGGCGGCCCTATACCCCCCTCACTGTCTGCAGCCTCGCGTCCCTCAAAGTGGACCCCCCTCCTTGTTTGCTAATCTTACCCCCGATTGTAAACCCGTCGCGATACGGAGCAGACGGTACAGCGCCCAGGACCGGACCTTCATCAGGTCCGAGGTCCAGAGGTTGCTGAAGGAAGGCGTCATCGAGGGCAGCAACAGCCCCTGGTGGTCCGGACTGGGGAGAAAAACCGGATGGTCATCGACTATAGCCAAACCATTACACAACTGGACGCGTATCCTCTCCCCCGTATTTCCGCCATGGTAAACGATATCGCGAAATACAAAGTCTTCTCCACTGTGCACCTTAAGTCCGCTTACCACCAGCTCCCCCTCCGCGCGAGTGACCGCAAGTACACCGCGTTCGAGGCTGATGGGCGCCTCTACCACTTCCTTAGGGTTCCATTTGGTGTCACAAATGGGGTCTCGGTCTTCCAACGGGAGATGGACCGAATGGTCGACAAGTACGGATTATGTGCTACCTTCCCGTATCTCGATAATGTCACCATCTGCGGCCACGACTAGCAGGACCATGACGCCAACCTCCAGTAATTCCTCCAAACCACAAAACTCCCTAACCTCACATACAATAAGGATAAGTGCGTGTTTAGCACCGACCGTCTAGCCATCCTCGGCTACGTAGTGCGTAACGGAGTGATAGGCCCCGACCCTGAACGCATACGCCCCCTGCTGGAACTCTCTCTCCCAATACCCTCAAATCCCTCAAACACTGCCTGGGTTTCTTCGCTTACTACGCCCAATGGGTTCCCAATTACGCTGACAAGGCCCGTCCCCTCATTCAAACCACGACCTTCCCACCATCGACAGAGGCCTGCAAGGCCTTTAGCTGCATCAAAGCGGACATCGCAAAGGCCACGATGCACGCCCTTGACGAGTCCCTCCCCTTCCAGGTCGAGAGCGACGCATCAGAAGTAGCTCTGGCGGCCACCCTGAACCAAGCGGGCAGACCCGTGGCCTTCTTCTCCAGAACCCTCCAGGCCTCCGAACTCCGCCACCCCTCTGTGGAAAAGGAAGCCCAGGCCATAGTCGAAGCTGTGTGACATTGGAGGCACTATTTGGCCGGCAGGAGGTTTACCCTCCTCACAGACCAACGGTCAGTAGCCTTCATGTTTGATAATGCACAAAGGGGCAAGATTAAGAATGACAAGATCTTACGGTGGCGGATCGAGTTGTCCACGTACAACTATGAGATCTTGTATCGTCCTGGTAAGCTCAATGAGCCTCCTGAAGCCCTGTCCCGCGGTACCTGTGCCAGCGCGCAGATAGACCGCCTCCGCTCCCTCCACGCAGACCTCTGCCATCCAGGGGTGACCCGCCTACACCACTTCATTAAGGCCCGCAACCTGCCTTTCTCCATCGAGGAAGTCGGGACAGTAACCCATGACTGCCACATCTGCGCAGAGTGCAAACCGCACTTCTACCGCCCCGAGTGCGCACATCTGATCAAAGCATCCCTCCCCTTCGAACGTCTCAGCATTGACTTCAAGGGGCCCCTTCCCTCTAACAACCGCAACATTTACTTTCTGGTGGTAATCGACAAATACTCCCGCTTCCCCTTCGCCATTCCCTGCCCCGACATGACCACATCGACCGTCATTAAGGCTCTCCTCTCCATCTTCTCCCTGTTCGGCTACCCCACGTACATACATAGCGATCGGGGGTCCTCATTTATGAGCGAAGAGCTGCGTCAATTCCTGCTCAACAGGGCCATTGCCTCTAGCAGAACGACCAGCTATAACCCTCGGGGTAACGGGCAGGTCGAGCGGGAGAATGGTACCATCTGGAAGATCATACTACTCGCCCTCCGGTCCAGAGATCTCCCTATTTCCCGATGGCAAGAGGTTATCCCCGATGCCCTACATTCTATCCGCTCACTCCTCTGTACCGCAACAAATCAGACACCTCATGAACGTCTTCTTGTTTTCCCCAGGAAGTCGTCCTCCGGATCCCCTCTCCCGACGTGGCTGGCCACCCCCGGATCCATCTTGCTCCGGAAGCATGTGCGGGTGCACAAGTCCGACCCGTTGGTGGAACAAGTCCAGTTACTCCACGCTAACCATTATAGCAGTATGCGTACGTGGAGTACCCTGACGGTCGGCAGGACACGGTCTCCCTCCGGGAAGTTGCATTAGAGAATTGGTCCCCAGTTTAAAATGATTCATTGTGAACATAATGAAACATCGTGTCAAAGGTGTGGCACGTCCTGTAGCCCAGTAGTTTGGTCAAGGAGTAATCATATGAAACCTAGGAGAATGACAGATATAGCGTAGTCAGATGATTTGATATTGCATTTAGAACAATAGAAATGGGGAAATGCTTCAGCTCCAAGCAACACTGGTGATTGAAGTTTGTGATGACCTGGGGATGTAAAATTAGCCTAACAGTGCTTCGAGACTGTATCACTGCAATGATACCGTGCCACAGGATAGATCATATCCCCCAGCCGCTCGGACAAGGGAAAAAGGAATGTTTGGTTGTGGGTGTCAGGATGCCAGTGAATTGAAACCTGTTAGCAGCATCGATTGGACAGATGATACAGTGAAAATGTCATGTTTGGAACTTAGCTTTCAAAAAATATCCGAAATGTAGCAGGGAAAGTTTCGACCTGATTGAATCACTGAGTTAGAAAAAAAGGAATGGTGGCAATGGAGATCCGGAAGTCCTGGAGAGGGTACTTCTGGAATATCCAAGCAAGGATAGGAAGATACAAATCAAGAAATAGGGCCCTCTCCGCCTTTGACCTGTTCATTTGGGTTTCAGATGAAGAACAATAATACAGACGACGAACCTGAACAACACTCTGGTGAAGAATGTTTCAGACAGTATGGGGGAAAAACTAATGATACAATTGGCTACATATTTGAGGGAATTAAATGATAGAGCCCGGAAGAAAAATCTTCCGGGTTAGCAACAAATCAAAATATCAAATTATTACTGAATAGTGAAACCTCCGGTCAGACATCTCTAACTGAATGTTAGCGGATGAGTGATCTGTGGTCTCCAGGAGGGGTGTATTACACGGTGGAGTTATTAAGGGTCTCGGCAGACAGCAGCGACTGACGAGGAACCCCCGTATTTTAAATGACAATAGTTTAAGAATCTTGGCAGCTTGCTGCCACGAGGGGAAATTTGTAACCAATGCAGCAACCAATGTGGCATTGGAGTGTATAACAGTTATTACAGATGAAATGACCTGTAAGTTGTTAGGGACTGTTATGTATGGATTCAATTGGGTTGTAACCCCAAAAAGTTAACTGTATTAAATGTGCGAGTGGTGTTATTAAAAAATAACGAATAATGGCAAGTATACACTTCATGCTGTAAGGAAAATGATAACGGACAAAAGGGGTTTGAAGAAAACTGAGCTATTGTCTCAAGTAAGCCAGGGCTGGCAGATTACATGGTTCAGTACAATGTTCGACGTTAGTGTAAGGAAGTCAGGAATAGAAACAGGATCGGTTGAAGCTCCTGCAATTAATAAAGCAAGATAATCAGTGGATAATACATGATATCATAATTTACCATTTCCATGAGAAACGGAAAGCACTTCCTACATAAAAAAAAGCCCAGTGAGGGATAAAGACCTTTTGGTCGCTGATGGACTGAGTTGGGTGCTGTTTCTAAGGGACATAGAACATAGAACATAGAACACTACAGCGCAGTACGGGCCCTTCGGCCCTCAATGTTGCACCGACCTGTGAAACCATCTGAAGCCCATCTGACCTACACTATTCCATTTTCATCCATATGTCTATCCAGTGACCACTTAAATGCCCTTAAAGTTGGCGAGTCTACTACTGTTGCAGGCAGGGCGTTCCACACCCCTACTACTCTCTGAGTAAAGAAACTGCCTCTGACATCTGTCCTATATCTATCACCCCTCAATTTAAAGCTATGTCCCCTCGTGTTGGTCATCACCATCCGAGGAAAAAGACTCTCACTGTCCACCCTATCTAACCCTCTGATTATCTTATATGTCTCTATTAAGTCACCTCTCAGCCTTCTCCTCTCTAACGAAAACAACCTCAATTCCCTGAGCCTTTCCTCGTAAGACCTTCCCTCCATACCAGGCAACATCCTAGTAAATCTCCTCTGAACCCTTTCCAAAGCTTCCACATCCTTCCTATAATGTGGTGACCAGAACTGCACGCAGTACTCCAGGTGCGGCCGCACCAGAGTTATGTACAGCTGCAGCATGACCTTGTGGTTCCGAAACTCAATCCCCCAGCTTATAAAGGCTAGCACACCATATGCCTTCTTAACAGCCCTATTAACCTGGGTGGCAACTTTCAGGGATTTATGTACCTGGATGCCGAGATCTCTCTGTTCATCTACACTACCAAGAATCTTGCCATTCGCCCAGTACTCTGCATTCCTGTTACTCCTTCCAAAGTGAACCACCTCACACTTTTCCGCATTAAATTCCATCTGCCACCTCTCAGCCCAGCTCTGCAGCTTATCTATGTCCCTCTGTGTCCTACAACATCCTTCAGCACTATCCACAACTCCACCGACCTTCGTGTCATCTGCAAATTTACTAACCCATCCTTCTACACCCTCTTCCAGGTCATTTATAAAAATGACAAACAGCAGTGGCCCCAAAACAGATCCTTGCGGTACACCACTAGTAACTGAACTCCAGGATGAACATTTGCCATCAACCACCACTCTCTGTCTTCTTTCAGCTAGCCAATTACTGATCCAAACCGCTAAATCACCTTCAATTCCATACTTCCTTATTTTCTGCAATAGCCTACCGTGGGGAACCTTATCAAACGCCTTACTGAAATCCATATACACCACATCAACAGCTTTACCCTGATCCACCTGTTTGGTCACCTTCTCAAAAAACTCAATAAGGTTTGTGAGGCATGACCTACCCTTCACAAAACCGTGTTGACTATCGCTAATCAACTTGTTCTTTTCAAGATGATTATAAACCCTATCTCTTATAACCTTTTCCAACATTTTACCCACAACCGAAGTAAGGCTCACAGGTCTATAATTACCAGGGTTGTCTCTACTCCCCTTCTTGAACAAGGGGACAACATTTGCTATCCTCCAGTCTTCCGGCACTATTCCTGTCGACAAAGATGACATAAAGATCAAGGACAAAGGCTCTGCAATCTCCTCCCTGGCTTCCCAGAGAATCCTAGGATAAATCCCATCTGGCCCAGGGGACTTATCTATTTTGACATTTTCCAAAATTGCTAACACCTCCTCCTTTTGAACCTCAATTCCATCTAGCCTGGTCGACTGAACCTGAGTGTTCTCCTCGACAACATTGTCTTTCTCCAGTGTAAACACTGATGAAAAATATCCATTTAACGCTTCCCCTATCTCCTCTGATTCCACACACAACTTTCCACTACTATCCTTGATTGGCCCTAATCTTACTCGAGTCATTCTTTTGTTCCTGATATACCTATAGAAAGCCTTAGGGTTTTCCTTGATCCTATCCGCCAATGACTTTTAGTGTCCTCTCCTCGCTCTTCTTAACTCTCCCTTTAGGTCCTTCCTGGCTAACTTGTAACTCTCAAGTGCCCTAACATGAGGAAGCGTGTACGGTGCTGCTACCCCAAGGTAGTCAGATGCCTTGGAGGTAGTGGAGGTAGTGGGAGGTAGTGGGACACACGGATATAGCTATTGTGTTACCTTCCTGAGCGGCGACAGCTATGGATCACGGTGATTGAAAGTGAGGAAAGCACAACACAAAGGGTCTATCGACACTGGTCTGTGAGATGGATGCATTTATCATTGATTTTCGTGCACAGTTTACAAATCATGACATGTACATATGAATGACAAGGATGAGGAATAGTTGCTAGTCAATACAACTATAAGAGGGATATAAACCCTACAGCAGGATTCAGCTCAGAGTTAGCTCTCATAGCTCGGCCATGGGGTTTTACCTGATGCATGGATTGATAATACTTGTTATTATAATTGTATACTGTATAATCATTGGATGCCTTAATATGTGTTGTAAGCTGGCTATGGCTCGGATGATGCCGATAGACTTGGCCCATCATTATTCACCAAAGATGACATCCCGTTACTGGTGACCATCACACCAGAAGGAAGCTGGACGGAGAGCCAGAGGCTGTAAAAATGTGATGAGGTGTTTATGTATGGAATACCAGCTCAGTTAAGTTCTGATAACGGGCCCCATTTATTGGACAGATTAACAAGGAGTTCTGCTCCCAGTTGGACATACGCCAGCAGTTCCACTGTGCGTACTGGTCACAGACGGCCGGCTTGGTTGAGAGACACAATCAGACCCTCAAAACCAACTTGGCCAAATTACGAGTGGACATGGTTTAAGCAGCTCACTGTTGCCCTCTTCCAGCTGCAGGTCACACCTGCAGGATCGGCCCGGCTCTCTCCTGCCGAGATCTTTTATGGCAGGCCCATTAGAACCCCCTGGAACCTGCCTGTTCCCAGACTGGTTCAGTTCCACCATATGACTAACGAAAGGACTAACTATGTTCTAGCCCTCACTAAAGCCCTCAAGGAACTCCATAACCAGGTTCAAGCGGCTCACCCGTCACCGTCCATAGCTCGCTTGAAAAATGAAAAATGAAACATCAGTGCAGCCTAGTAGTTATATCATGGTTAAGAACTGGACTCGGAAAGGGTTGGAGCCACAGTGACAGGGGCCCTTCCAAGTTCTCCTTACCACCCCCACTGTGGTTAAAGCGGAGGGGCGGAGTGCTGGTTTTACCTCCACCTCTGCAAAATGGTCGGTCACTAACCTGCCCCCTTTCCCCAGCGCTGTTTTACAGGTGTAGAGCATGACAGATTGGATAGGGGCCACTTGTGCTGTCTTCGGCTTCGTCTCACTTGGAATACCATCTATACCTGTAATCTTGACCGAACTACAAGGACATTTCACTTATGCAGAGGTGCCGTTCTCCGCTGCCGCCATGTACGAGGGCACAGTATCGACTCATGGAAGGTTATCAAGTTAAAGGACAATGAAGGGCTCATGGAACAATTATATCGGTTCCGGCGATGGGAAGGGAACATTGCGTGGACATTGCCTTGTTTTTGGAGTAAATGTACATTTGATTTTGGATGTGATAAGACTGAACAAAGAACAAAGAACAAAGAAAATTACAGCACAGGAACAGGCCCTTCGGCCCTCCCAGCCTGCGCTGATCCAGATCCTTTATCTAAACCTGTCTCCTATTTTGCAAGGTCTACTTCCCTCTGTTGCCGCCCATTCATATACCCGTCTAGATGCCTCTTAAATGATGCTATCGTGCCCGCCTCTACCACCTCCGCTGGTAAAGCGTTCCAGGCACCCACCACCCTCTGCGTAAAAATCTTTCCATGCACATCTCCCTTAAACTTTCCCCCTCTCACTTTGAAATCGTGACCCCTTGTTTTGTTTTTTTAAATAATTTTTATTGAAAAATTTTGTATTTATATAGGAACAACGAACCGCAATAAAATACCAACAATAACAATAATGATAACAGTCATAAACATTCGCCCATCCTTAATGAACAACAAAACATATTAACAACACAACACAATATTAAGTTAAATAACCATAGGAGAGGAAAAAAAAATAGAAACGGTAAAGAACATTCTCCATTCCACCCCCCCCCCCCACCCCCCCCCCCCACCCGCCCCCCCCCCCCCCCCCTCCCCGGGTTGCTGCTGCTATTGACCAAGATACCTATCATTGAGCCATAAAGTCCAGAAAAGGCTGCCACCATTTATAGAACCCTTGTATTGATCCTCTCAGGGCAAATTTGACCCTCTCCAATTTTATAAATCCCGCCATGTCACTGATCCAGGTCTCCACACTTGGGGGCCTCGCATCTTTCCACTGCAACAAGATCCTCCGCCGGGCTACTAGGGACGCAAAGGCCAGGACACCGGCCTCTTTCGCCTCCTGCACTCCTGGCTCCGCTGCAACTCCAAAAATCGTGAGTCCCCAACCTGGTTTGACCCTGGATCCAACTACCCTCGACACCGTCCCCGCCACCCCCTTCCAGAATTCTTCCAGTGCCGGGCATGCCCAGAACATATGGGCATGATTCGCTGGACCCCCCAGAGCACCTGGTGCACCTGTCCTCACCCCCAAAGAACCTACTCATCCTGGTCCCGGACATGTGGGCCCGGTGCAGCACATTAAATTGGATGAGACTAAGCCTCGCACAGGAAGAGGAAGAGTTGACTCTCTCCAAGGCATCCGCCCAAGTCCCATCCTCTATCTGCTCCCCTAGTTCCCCTCCCATTTAGCCTTCAGCTCCTCCACCTCCTGCATTACCTTATAAATGTCAGACACCTTCCCCTCTCTGACCCACACCCCCGAAAGCACTCTGTCCATCGCCCCCCGCGAGGGCAGCAAAGGGAATCCCTCTACCTGTCGCCTAGCAAACGCCTTTACCTGCAAGTATCTGAACATGTTCCCTTGGGGGAGCCCAAATTTATCTTCCAGTTCCCCCAGGCCCGCAAACCTCCCGCCAATAAACAGGTCCCTCAATTTACTGATGCCCACCCTTTGCCACCCCCTGAATCCCCCATCAGTGTTCCCCGGGATGAACCGATGATTTCCACCTAATGGAGCCTCAATTGAGCCCCCTGTTTCCCCCCTATGCCGTCTCCACTGTCCCCAGATTCTTAGGGTCGCCGCCACCACCGGGCTCGTGGTATACCTCTTAGGAGAGAGCGGCAACGGCGCCGTTACCAGGGCACCCAGGCTCGTACCTCTACATGACGCCATCTCCATTCTTTTCCACGCCCCCCCCCTCCATCACCTATTTACGGACCATTGACACATTGGCCGCCCAATAGTACCCCACAAGGTTGGGCAGCCCCAGCCTGCCTCTATCCCTCCCTCGCTCCAGGAACACCCTCTTCGCTCTCGGAGTCCCATGTGCCCACACGAAGCTCAAAATACTGCTAGTCACCCTCCTAAAGAAGGCCCTGGGGATAAAGATGGGCAGGCACTGAAAGAGGAACAAGAACCTCGGAAGCACCGACATTTTGACGGACTGTACAGTCCCCGCCAACGACAATGGCAGCATGTCCCATCTCTTGAACTGCTCCATCCGATCCACAAGCCTGGTGAAATTATGTTTGTGAAGAGTCCCCCAGTCCCTGGCCACCTGCACCCCCAGGTACCTAAAACTCTCCCCTGCCCTCCTAAGCAGGAGCCTACCAATTCCCTCCTCCTGGTCCCCAGGGTGCACCACAAACACCTCACTCTTGCCTAGATTTAGTTTATAGCCTGAAAAGGTCCCAAACTCAGCTAGCAGCTCCATCACCCCCGGCGTCCCTCCCACCGGGTCCGCCACACACAGTAGCAGGTCATCAGCATACAACAACACCCTATGTTCCTCCCCACCCTGCACCACTCCACCTCCCTGAATCCCTCAACGCCATCGTCAACGGCTCGATCGCCAATGCAAACAACAAGGGGGACAGGGGGCAACCCTGCCTCGTCCCTCGGTAAAGCCGGAAGTACTCTGACCTCCTCCCATTCGAGGCCACACACGCCATCGGGGCCTCATACAGCAGCCTCACCCATCTAATAAACCCTTCACCAAATCCAAACCTCCCCAACACCTCCCATAAATACCCCCACTCCACTCTATCAAGGCCTTCTCCGCATCCAGCGCCACCACTATCTCAGCCTCCTCCTCAATCGCCGGCATCATGATGACATTCAACAACCTCTGCACATTCGTGTTCAGCTGCCTTCCCTTAACACAACCTGTCTGGTCCTCGTGTACACCCCTGGCACACAGTTCTCTATCCTGGTGGCCAGGATCTTTACCAGCACCTTGGCATCCACATTAAGGACAGATATGGGCCTGTATGAACCACACTGCTGGGGGTCCTTGTCCCTCTTTAAGATTAAAGAAATCAGCACCCGCGACATCGTCGGGGGGGCAAAGTCCCCCCTTCCCACGCCTCATTAAGTCCCCGCATCAGCAAGGGGCCCACTAGGTCCACAAACTTTTGAAATCGTGACCCCTTGTAACTGACACACCCACTCTTGGAAAAAGTTGTTGATATCCACCCTGTCCATACCTCTCATAATTTTGTAGACCTCAATCAGGTCCCCCTTCAACCTCTGTCTTTCAAATGAAAACAATCCTAATCTACTCAACCTTTCTTCATAGCTAGCACCCTCCATACCAGGCAACATCCTGGTAAACCTCCTCTGCACCCTCTCCAAAGCATCCACATCCTTCTGGTGATGTGGCGACCAGAACTGCACTCAGTATTCCAAATGTGGCCAAACCAAAGTCCTATACAACTGTAACATGACCTGCCAACTCTTGTACTCAATACCCCGTCCGATGAAGGCAAGCATGCTGTATGCCTTCTTGACCACTCTATCAACCTGCATTGCCACCTTCAGGGTACAATGGACCTGAACTCCCTGATCTCTCTGTACATCAATTTTCCCCAAGACCCTTCCATTGACCATTTTGTCCGCTCTTGAATTTGATCTTCCAAAATGCATCACCTCTCATTTGCCTGGATTGAACTCCATCTGCCATTTCTCTGCCCAACTCTCCAATCTATCTATATTTTGTTGTATTTTCTGACAGTCCTCCTCGCTATCTGCAACTCCACCAATCTTAGTATCATCTGCGAACTTGCTAATCAGACCACCTATACCTTCCTCCAGGTCATTTATGTAGATCACAAACAACAGTGGTCCGAGCACGGATCCCTGTGGAACACCACTAGTCACCCTTCTCCATTTTGAGACACTCCCTTCCACCACTACTCTCTGTCTCCTGTTACCCAGCCAGTTCTTTATCCATCTAGCGAGTACACCCTGAACCACATATGACTTCACTTTTGCCATCAACCTGCCATGCGAAACCTTATCAAATGCCTTACTGAAGTCCATGTATCTACAGCCCTTCCCTCATCAATTAACTTTGTCACTTCCTCAAAGAATTCTATTAGGTTTGTAAGGCATGACCTTCCCTGCACAAAACCATGCTGCCTATCACTGATAAGTCTATTTTCTTCCATATGTGAATAGATCCTATCCCTCAGTATCTACTCCAACAGTTTGCCTACCACTGACATCAAGCTCACAGGCCTATAATTCCCTGGATTTTCCCTGCTACCCTTCTTAAACAAAGGGACAACATTAGCAATTCTCCAGTCCTCCGGGACCTCACCCATGCTCAAGGATGCTGTAAAGATATAGAACATAGAACATAGAACAGTACAGCACAGAACAGGCCCTTTGGCCCTCGATGTTGTGCCGAGCAATGATCACCCTACTCAAACCCACGTATCCACCCTATACCCGTAACCCAACAACCCCCCCCCTTAACCTTACTTTTTAGGACACTACGGGCAATTTAGCATGGCCAATCCACCTAACCCCCACATCTTTGGACTGTGGGAGGAAACCGGAGCACCCGGAGGAAACCCACGCACACACGGGGAGGACGTGCAGACTCCGCACAGACAGTGACCCAGCCGGGAACCGAACCTGGGACCCTGGAGCTGTGAAGCATTTATGCTAACCACCATGCTACCGTGCTGCCCCTTATCTGTTAAGGCCCCAGCTATTTTGACCCTCGCTTCCCTCAGTAACCTGGGATAGATCCCATCCAGTCCTGGGGACTTGTCCACCTTAATGTCTTTTAGAATATCCAAAATTTTCCCTTTCCATATGACAACTTGACCTAGAGTATTTAAACATCCATCCCTTGCCTCAACATCCGTCTTGTCCCTCTCCTTTGTGAATACCGATGCAAAGTACTCATTAAGAATCTCACCCATTTCCTCTGAGTCCACGCATAAATTCCCTCTTTTGTCTTTGAGTGGGCCAATCCTTTCTCTAGTTACCCTCTTCCTTCTTACATACGAATAAAAGGCTTTGGGATTTTCCTTAACCCTGTTAGCCAAAGATATTTCATGACACCTTTTGGCCCTCTTTATTTCGCGTTTGAGATTCATCCTACTTTCCCGATATTCCTCCAAAGCTTCATCAGTTTTGAGTTGCGTCGATCTTATGAATGCTTCCTTTTTCATCTTAGCTAGTCTCACAATTTCACCCGTCATCCATGGTTCCCTAATCTTGCCATTTCTATTTCTCATTTTCACAGGAACATGTCTGTCCTGCACTCTAATCAACCTTTCCTTAAAAGACTCCCACATTTCAAATGTGGATTTACCCTTAAACAGCTACTCCCAATCCACATTCCCTAGCTCCTTCCGAATCTTGTTATACTCTGCCATTCCCCAATTTAGCACTCTTCCTTTCGGACCACTCTTGTCCTTATCGATGATGTAGCCACCTAAGATGGACACTGGGCCAACAAAATGGAGAAAACAGTTTAGCCAGGACAAGCAGTCTGCAAAAGCTAATTAGCATTCTGCACATAGCAAAACTAGTTTATGGCCAGGTGGAAGATCTCAACCAAAGGTGTAAATAGCAAAACGCTTTGCATAGTAATGAGGCAATCCAGATCTGGGCACACACAATAGCAACATTTGGTTTTGAATGGATACTTTGAGTGGACGCCCAGACGAAACGGCACCAGAAGTATCCATCACAAAAGACCCTAGAGACCGCCCCACCCATCGAGAAGAGACCCTCAGATTGGGGGATTTGTGAGACATCGATTGGGAAATGATCCAATCGATACATGGCAGGTACAGGCCCGCCCCGAAAAGGCACGGACATTGGGGGCCCTATAAAGATAGACCCCGCACATGGTTCTGTCTGTTTTGCTCCGGTTCCGTTGCTGTTTTGTGCTCCGGCTTGGATTGCTGCTTTGACTTCGACCCAGATCTGCTGTTGTATCCTGACTCCGACTCCAGCCGTTGATCCTGTCTTCCATCACCAGCCGTTGAGCACCAGCCATCGTTCAGTAAGTGCCCAAATGACGCTCGCTACGTGAACCCAGCCTTGCCTATACATTAATCAACTAGTAACGAACAGAAGGTGCAGCCCAGAAAGGAACAAAGGCCTTGTCCCCTGACCTTGCTGGTTCCCACTTAGTTAAGTATTTAGTCGTTTAATAGTAGAAATAGGTATTAGTCTTTAGCGTGTGCATGCGTATTTATTATATTTGTATAATAAATATTGATCGTTGGAACTTACTAATCGGTGTATAGTTTTATTACTTTGAACCTGACCTTGAGATACTTGTGAGGTGTCTATATACGGCACCTGGCGACTCCGAGCTAAAATTACACACACAGAGCTGTAGCAGTGTTAAGCACATGGCCTTTAAACGGAGGCGTGTTAATACACTCCAATAAACGCTTAATACACTCAAGTAAAACGTGCAACAATGAGTATTCTAAAACTTATGGAATTGTAATTGGTATTCCCAAAGTAATCACAGACTGAAACATCAACCACCTGGCCGGGATCATTCCCCAATACCAGGTCCAGTATGGCCCCTTCCCGAGTTGGACTATTTACATACTGCTCTAAAAAAAACTCTCCTGGATGCTCCTTACAAACTTTGCTCCATCTACGCCTCCAACACTACACGAATCCCATTCAATGTTGGGGAAGTTAAAATCTCCCATCCCAATCACCCTATTGCTCTGACATTTTTCTATAAATAGTCTGCAGAATTGTACCTCTACTTCATGTTCGCTTGTGTCCCCGCTGCTCTCCTCGCTCTCCCTGTGTCCCCGCCGCTCTCTTGACTCTCACTGTCCCCGCCGCTCCCCTCGCTCTCACTGTGTCACCGCTCTCCTCGCTCTCACTGTGTCCCCGCCGCTCTCTTCGCTCTCACTGTGTCCCCGCCGCTCTCCATGCTCTCACTGTGTCCACGCGGCTCTCCTCGCTCTCACTCTGTCCCCACCACGCTCCTCACTCTCACCCTGTCCCCACCGCGCTCGTCGCTCTCACTGTGTCCCCGCCGCGCTCACTGTGTCCCCGCCGCTCTCCTCGCTCTCACTGTGTCCCCGCCGCTCTACTCGCTCTCACTGTGTCCCCGCCGCTCTCACTATTTCCCCGCCTCTCTCCTCGCTCTCACTGTGTCCCCACCGCTCCCCTCGCTCTCCATGTGTACCCGCCGCTCTCCTCGCTCTCACTGTGTCTGTGCCGCTCTCCTCGCTCTCCCTGTGGCCCCGCCGCTCTCCTCGCTCTCACTGTGTCCCCGCCAACCGCACTGTGTCCCCGCCGCTCTCCTCGCTCTCCCTGTGTCCCCAAGGCTCTCACTGTGTCCCCGCCGCTCTCCTCGCTCTCCATGTGTCCCCACCGCTCTCCCTGTGTCCCCGCCGCTCTCCTCGCTCTCCCTGTGTCCCCACCGCTCTCCTCGTTCTCACTGTGTCCCCGCCGCTCTCCTCGCTCTCACTGTGTCCCCGCCGCTCTCCTCGTTCTCACTGTGTCCCCGCCGCTCTCTTCGCTCTCACTGTGTCCTCGCCGCTCCCCTCGCTCTCCCTGTGTACCCACCGCTCTCCTCACTCTCCCTGTATCCCCGCCGCTATCCCTATGTCCCCGCCGCTCTCCTGGCTCTCCCTGTGCCCCGCCGCTCTCACTGTGTCCCCGCCGCGCTCCTCGATCTCACTGTGTCCCCGCCGCTCTCCTCGCTGTCACTGTGTCCCTGCCGCTCTCTTCGCTCTCACTGTGTCCCCGCCGATCTCTTCACTCTCCCTGTGTCCCCGCCGCTCTCCTCGCTCTCACTGTGTCCCCACCGCTCCCCTCGCTCTCCATGTGTACCCGCCGCTCTCCTCGCTCTCCCTGTGTCTGTGCCGCTCTCCTCGCTCTCCCTGTGGCCCCGCCGCTCTCCTCGCTCTCACTGTGTCCCCGCCAACCTCACTGTGTCCCCGCCGCTCACCTCGCTCTCCCTGTGTCCCCAACGCTCTCACTGTGTCCCCGCCGCTCTCTTCGCTCTCACTGTGTCCCCGCCGATCTTTTCACTCTCCCTGTGTCCCCACCGCTCTCCTCGCTCTCACTGTGTCCCCACCGCTCCCCTCGCTCTCCATGTGTACCCGCCGCTCTCCTCGCTCTCACTGTGTCTGTGCCGCTCTCCTCGCTCTCCCTGTGGCCCCGCCGCTCTCCTCGCTCTCCCTGTGTCCCCAACGCTCTCACTGTGTCCCCGCCGCTCTCCTCGCTCTCCCTGTGTCCCCACCGCTCTCCCTGTGTCCCCGCTATCTCCTCGCTCTCCCTGTGTCCCCACCGCTCTCCTCGTTCTCACTGTGTCCCCGCCGCTAGCTTCGCTCTCACTGTGTCACCGCCGCTCTCCTCGCTCTCACTGTGTCCCCGCCGCTCTCCTCGCTCTCACTGTGTCCCCGCCGCGCTCTTCGCTCTCACTGTGTCCCCGCCGCGCTCCTCGCTCTCACTGTGTCCTCGCCGCTCCCCTCGCTCTCCCTGTGTACCCACCGCTCTCCTCACTCTCCCTGTGTCCCCGCCGCTATCCCTATGTCCCCGCCGCTCTCCTGGCTCTCCCTGTGCCCCGCCGCTCTCACTGTGTCCCCGCCGCGCTCCTCGATCTCACTGTGTCGCCGCCGCTCTCCTCGCTGTCACTGTGTCCCTGCCGCTCTCTTCGCTCTCACTGTGTCCCCGCCGCTCTCTTCGCTCTCCCTGTGTCCCCGCCGCTCTCCTCGCTCTCACTGTGTCCCCGCCGCTCTCACTGTGTCCCGCCGCTCTCACTGTGTCCCCGCCGCTCTCCTCGCTCTCTCTGTGTCCCCGCCGCTCTCTCTGTGTCCCCGCCGCTCTCACTGTGTCCCCGCCGCTCTCATCGCTCTCTCTGTGTCCCCGCCGCTCTCTCTGTGTCCCCGCCGCTCTCACTGTGTCCCCGCCGCTCTCCTCACTCTCACTGTGTCCCCGCCGCTCTCCTCGCTCTCACTGTGTCTCCGCCGCTCTCACTGTGTCCCCGCCGCGCTCCTGGATCTCACTGTGTCCCCGCCGCTCTCCTCGCTGTCACTGTGTCCCTGCCGCTCTCTTCGCTCTCACTGTGTCCCCGCCGATCTCTTCACTCTCCCTGTGTCCCCGCCGCTCTCCTCGCTCTCACTGTGTCCCCACCGCTCCCCTCGCTCTCCATGTGTACCCGCCGCTCTCCTCGCTCTCCCTGTGTCTGTGCCGCTCTCCTCGCTCTCCCTGTGGCCCCGCCGCTCTCCTCGCTCTCACTGTGTCCCCGCCAACCTCACTGTGTCCCCGCCGCTCACCTCGCTCTCCCTGTGTCCCCAACGCTCTCACTGTGTCCCCGCCGCTCTCTTCGCTCTCACTGTGTCCCCGCCGATCTTTTCACTCTCCCTGTGTCCCCACCGCTCTCCTCGCTCTCACTGTGTCCCCACCGCTCCCCTCGCTCTCCATGTGTACCCGCCGCTCTCCTCGCTCTCACTGTGTCTGTGCCGCTCTCCTCGCTCTCCCTGTGGCCCCGCCGCTCTCCTCGCTCTCCCTGTGTCCCCAACGCTCTCACTGTGTCCCCGCCGCTCTCCTCGCTCTCCCTGTGTCCCCACCGCTCTCCCTGTGTCCCCGCTATCTCCTCGCTCTCCCTGTGTCCCCACCGCTCTCCTCGCTCTCACTGTGTCCCCGCCGCTCTCCTCGCTCTCACTGTGTCCCCGCCGCGCTCTTCGCTCTCACTGTGTCCCCGCCGCGCTCCTCGCTCTCACTGTGTCCTCGCCGCTCCCCTCGCTCTCCCTGTGTACCCACCGCTCTCCTCACTCTCCCTGTGTCCCCGCCGCTATCCCTATGTCCCCGCCGCTCTCCTGGCTCTCCCTGTGCCCCGCCGCTCTCACTGTGTCCCCGCCGCTAGCTTCGCTCTCACTGTGTCCCCGCCGCTCTCCTCGCTCTCACTGTGTCCCCGCCGCTCTCCTCGCTCTCACTGTGTCCCCGCCGCGCTCCTCGCTCTCACTGTGTCCTCGCCGCTCCCCTCGCTCTCCCTGTGTACCCACCGCTCTCCTCACTCTCCCTGTGTCCCCGCCGCTATCCCTATGTCCCCGCCGCTCTCCTGGCTCTCCCTGTGCCCCGCCGCTCTCACTGTGTCCCCGCCGCGCTCCTCGATCTCACTGTGTCCCCGCCGCTCTCCTCGCTGTCACTGTGTCCCTGCCGCTCTCTTCGCTCTCACTGTGTCCCCGCCGCTCTCTTCGCTCTCCCTGTGTCCCCGCCGCTCTCCTCGCTCTCACTGTGTCCCCGCCGCTCTCACTGTGTCCCGCCGCTCTCACTGTGTCCCCGCCGCTCTCCTCGCTCTCTCTGTGTCCCCGCCGCTCTCTCTGTGTCCCCGCCGCTCTCACTGTGTCCCCGCCGCTCTCATCGCTCTCTCTGTGTCCCCGCCGCTCTCTCTGTGTCCCCGCCGCTCTCACTGTGTCCCCGCCGCTCTCCTCACTCTCACTGTGTCCCCCGCCGCTCTCCTCGCTCTCACTGTGTCCCCGCCGCTCTCACTGTGTCCCCGCCGCTCTTCTCGCTCTCACTGTGTCCCCGCCGCTCTCCTCGCTCTCACTGTGTCCCCGCTGCTCTCCTCGCTCTCACTGTGTCCCCGCCGCTCTCCCTGTGTCCCCGCCACTCTCACTGTGTCCCCGCCGCGCTCTTCGCTCTCACTGTGTCCCCGCCGCTCCTCACTCTCACTGTGT